>NW_006766909.1:188455-194507 GCF_000275845.1 Dichomitus squalens LYAD-421 SS1 | reverse complement strand
CTTTCGTCTGCGACTCAAAGCGGGTGAGTACAGCTTCCGTCAATGATTTGCTTACCGCGCTCTCTATGACCGCCTTGGCATAGACGGCTAATGCTATGCAACACTCCGACGCCCATGCCATCTTCCCTGAGAGTCCCACTCCTACATGATGAAGGCCTGTGATGAGGCCCTCCGCCGTGGGTTCTCCAGCCGCCGGTACCATCTGATTTTTCCGCAAGACAGCGAGAGCTTCGTCCATGGTCTGAATCTTGTCCACCGCTGCCGTAAAGGTGGCTGTAGCCGGTGTGGACCGCAGTTGCTTGGTAGGCGGTGCGCCTGTCGCTACAGTTGTCGATGTCTTTCTTGTCTGCGAGGCGGTTTGTGGCGATGCTGCCGGTCCTCGCCTGGTAGTGTCCTGGGGCATCCTACTGTCCGTATGTATTGCTGCTGTTTCATGTACGCTATAGGCCGTCGCCCAGAGGGATAACTGACCACACGACGTAGCCCGCTCCTATTGGCTGACGATCGTGGGAAAGTTGCCGTAGGTGGTGGTACGAGTGAAAGGAGCTCCGTGTCAGATGGGATTATGCTACGCGTTGGTCCCCAGTGCACCACGCATCGAATTACGACGGTGATCCATACAGCTTCTCGTTCTCAGATAAAAGTTTCAATATTCCTAGCGCCGTCCTAGGCCGGTCTACTTCCGCCCACGGCTCTACCTTCTTGACACAGAGGTCGTATCTCATTCACAGCTCATTCGTCCGTGCTTCTAGCTCCGCTTTGGGATAAGCACAACCGTCAGGGGAATCGGATGGTATGAGCCGTAGGTGATCGAACAAAAGTGCGCGCGCAGAAATGCGTGTCGAAAAGTTCTCGCCTCGGTATCACGATACATGCATGAATGATATTGACATCGCCACGGCTTTTGCATTACAATCATACTGTTACAGCTTTGCAGCTAGCACATCTCCGCCGTACACTATCTTCGAATTCAACGCAATCCTTCGATGGTAATCCTCTTGTGCCTTCGTCATCTGATCATGGGTGTGTGCGATCTCTCCTTCCTCTACCCAGCGGCGGAAAGCCTCCAAATCGACCTCGCTCGTCGCGTCTTTCACGCTGATTGACCAAGTCACATGCTCCAACAGGTACAGAGCACATGAGATAGCGGCGAAGTAGTTGAGCAAGGGCGTGGTCAGAAGAGCGTTTGTGGTGCTTTCGCCGAAGTGAACGGGCAGCCTCTCAAGCGATGCAGAGAGTATTTCGACCGCTCGCAGAGCAGGAGAATGCAGCCGAGCTTCGGCTGCTTGAATCAGCGAGCGCCCCCACTGAAAAGGATACGATTATGAGTAGTTAGTATACTGAAATATGTCAGAAGGAACACGCGTACCTCGATGTAGTACGTGACCGCCTTCGGCTCCTTTGACACCGCGCGCGTCAAGTCCAAGGCGCACACGCTAATGGTGCCTTCCCATATCTTCTCGACCATAGCATCGCGGATGAGTCTACCAGAGCAACAAAGATTGGCAGGTTGATGTTGATAGCGTTTCACCAACAAGTCTGGAACACTCACCTGCCAATGCCAGTCTCTTCCATGTACCCCAAGCCACCCAGTGCGCCCATGGCCTGCTCCATGCCGGCAGTGGCCCAGTGCGCCGCGTATCCCTTGATCGTGGGTGTCAGTAACCTCAGTCGAGCCTCCTCTTCTACGCTTGCCAGGCCGCATTCGCTCCTTCCAAGCAAGCCGATCGCTCCAAACGTGAGGTTGACCAGCGCCTTATACAAGAGCGTGATCTCAACGAGACCTGCCACGTGCATGGGCACGTCTTTCAGGAGAGTCTTCCCGCCCTCGACAGCGCGCACCGTGGAATAAGCGCGTGCGATGGAAAGGCAGCGCTGCAGGGACCCTACGCAGTGGATTGTCGAGTGTACCCGTGTGATGTTGAGCATGCGCGCGATGCACCTCACGCCCTCGTTGAGCGGACCAAGCAGCCAGGCACGGGTGCCGCGCAACTCGAGCTCAGCTGTGGGGACGCCGTGAGTGCCGACTTTGTTCTTCAGGCGATGCAGGAAAACTCCGTTGGATAGAGGCGAGGAGTACTGGCCCATGCGCAGGGGAATCAAGAAGAGCGACAGGCCGCGCGAGCCTTGGGACACATCGCCGGTACGTGCGAGCCCGACGGCCATGTTTCCCTCTGCTGCGCTGGAGAACCACTTGAGGCCGTCCAGGATGTACGGATCGCCCAGATCACCGTCTACGCGCTCTGTGGGTACGGCGCGAGTTTCGGTCTGAGATACATCAGAACCACCGGGACGCTCGGTCATCCACTGACCGGAGAGGTAGGCAGTTGCAGGATCCCGACTCAGCAAGTGTGGGAG
Organism: Dichomitus squalens LYAD-421 SS1; assembly: GCF_000275845.1. NCBI lineage: Eukaryota > Fungi > Basidiomycota > Agaricomycetes > Polyporales > Polyporaceae > Dichomitus > Dichomitus squalens. The sequence goes on along the minus strand of NW_006766909.1, from coordinate 192,149 downwards.
CAGCTCGCGCTTCATTGCCTCGGTCCCGAACAGATGGATCACTGGAAGACGGTGTGAGTGAGCAGAAGGAACTATTGCAACACTGTCAACGATTGACTTACATCGCGTAGCACCATCCGTCATCCCCATGGGGCACATAATCTAGGCGATGTTGATGCTGAGCTTTTGTGGACCTTGTATAATGGGTTCTACTACTTACGGCGTGACAATCTCCGGTCATGATCATGTTCCGCACGAACATGACCGTCCTGCTGTATTCACGATAATCCAATTCGTATGCTATCGCATTGTAGCCCTCTTCAATAGCGAATGCTTCAATTCGACGCCACCCTTCCGATGTGTGCAGAATGTCGACACGACGACCGAACTCGTCGTATTGCGTTACAGACGCTGGCTGCACCAGTGGCGCAAGGGGACGTATATCTTAGATGCATTCAAAGCACTCTGTAAGCAGCGGCGGGGCTAGGATAGGAAACCAACTCACCTTTGATTAAGACGTCCCCTAAACGTGTCAAGTCGCTGTCGACAGACTTCTTGATCCTATCGCAGTGTAAGTTGCATGGTTATGAGCTCGAATCGTACATACTCATGAGGAAGGATGCGCCTGAGCAAGGAAGGTAGGACGGGATCTTGTAGGTAAGGATGTTCAGTCGGGTACGGAGGCTGCGGAGACTAGTCAGCGAGTCTAACACGCAGTGATGACTGACATGCAGCTCACCTGCTGAAAACCTTCTTCGATGCGCATTTAGAATTGACTTGAGGCGTGCGAGGGGGCTAATGAGTGTGGCGGGGAGCTCCTTGGTACAGAATGTGGATAGGGTTCCTGCCGCTGCATCCCATGGGAGGGGCTTATGTAGGCAGTATGCTTCGATTATGTCGGTATCTGAAAAGAACTGCCTCGGGGATTCCGGCTGTGCGGCGGATATAGGAGGTTCTAAGGATGTGGGCGTACCACACAGTGCGTCAGTTGAGATCTCGGGTGTGCAGGTTTCCCGGGTCTCGCACGATAGACGCCTTGAATGTCACCGACCTGTCTGTGGCCTATCTTCCTTTAAGCATGTGCCTGCACCCTGTGCAAACTCGTCCAAGAAGATCGGACAGGATAATGTACATAGTATGCACGGTGCACCGACGGTATCCTTCTACATACGTGGGCTGTGATCACGTGATCCTGTTGTCGCGTCCTGTCCTAGACAGTTGCCACCACCACCCCAAACCAACACTATCACCAACTCCGGAACCCCGGTCTGACATGACCTACTCGTTCACCATCTGACTTTTCTCTGCTTGCGCTGGAGGATGACCAAACGATCCCACACGACGTCCGCTTTTCTCTTCCAGCAAGCCTGGAGTCGTCGCCACTCTGAGCGGCGGGCACTCCACCTAGGTCCTCGGCATGGACATCTTTCCTAACAGCAGGCTTGCCGTCTCTGGCTCTGCAGACAAGACGGAAATTCATCTTGTCCTCGCGTCGTCTTCTGAGCCCTCTTGTCTCACAGCTTGTCCTCGCTCCCCTGTACAGCTACGGTCCTCAGCTCCAGCCATGGCTGAAGTCGGTGAGTATCATCCGCGAGTCGATTCTGTCTTTCTAGTCCCCTTCTCTAGTCACTACCGTAGCCACGTCTGCTTTTGGTGTCATTGTGCGTTCTGGCATCTCTTCGTTGACTTCCACAATGCGTGGGTGGTTTGCTGTGAGACGTAGTCTTACCGCCGAGCTTAATAGGAGGATTGTCTCCGGACTTCGTTCCTTGTTGTATGATGCATCATTTTATGAATGCCCTTGCGTAGCGATGTACTTCTATCGCGTTGTTGTGCTCAATATAGTCTCCTGTTTTGCATCCTTCCTTCCGGACGCTCGGCGACCTCCCCACGCCGCGAAGCTGAGTGAACACATTTAGCCCTTCTTTCTCTATCTTCTTCCAGAAGCTCGTGATTCCCTATGTGCTGCTCAACTTCCACAACAGCAAGTCGTTTCAAATGGAAGCAACCCCTCTATCTTCCGTGCAGAGCGCGAGAATTGAATGACAGCAAGGGGTGGCTGTCGTCGATCAAGGCAAGAGCTCAACCGACACCATGAAGCCTGCCACGTTCCCGCACGTCTCCCTAGGAAACATAAGCAAGTCACATCGCGTGTCTGTCGTCAGCGTCTTCTTCGGCAACGACAACGGCACCCCGGCGTAAGTGAGAACAAGAGCGCAGAAGTTCTGATCGTGTTCGCAAATGTGTTCCGGCAGACGGAGCGCAACATACACAGGAGTACATCGCGCGACGGGAATTCGGGGGGAGGAGGCGCCCATCAGAGGCCCCGTGCGCGATCAATGCTTATCACCGAGGACACCACCCGGAATCCAATGGTTATAAAGACCAGCGGATTTCGCTTGGCCTCCTTGCGGAAGCCACTGGTCGCGTCAGTGGGCCATGTTGTGTCAACGGAAATCAAAGGACGCGCCCGTGGCGGGGTGTCCTGAGCGACTTCGATGAGAGCCTTGTGCCGAGACAGGCACTCGCCCTAAGAGGCGCCGGTGCTATCGCTGCCTTCTTCCTTCCACCATCGCGTCGTGTATTCTGGGAGATCGTCTCTGCGTGCCCCCTCATCTCACCTTGAATTCTCTCTCCATATGGCCAGTTCTGGATCAGAGTAAGTCGTACAGTCCATCGTTAGCGTAGGGCAGGTTTAAAATGATATATTGAGGCCACAGAATGCCGTTATAGGGGGGTCACGCGAGATCCTCAACCCACGAGGACAACGACGTCGGCCTCACTGAAGAGAGCACCAACGTCCCCATCCCAGCTCGCTCCGGAGCACCAGAGCCCGAGGTCGAAATGGAGGATGCTGGCACCCAGGAAGGCGAGGAGGATGACGATGACGGCTCCGTCGACCTGGAACAATTGGGGCCCGCCCTTTCCAGTCGTATGGAGGATTAGCTACGCATGGTTGTTTGCTTTGAGTCAATGAGATATATTAGTTGCATTCTACGCGTGTCAAAGTCGTCCAATACAACAGTGCTTGCAGTCAAAGCAACACCATCTACCGCACTCGAGCAACCCCTAAGCGCCCTGCTGACCAGAAATTTACCATATTTGGGGCCAGGGCACCCACACGTATCACCGCTGGCGGCCTCATGGGTGCCCTGGTGTCGCGCCACCCAAAATCTGGGTGGCTTTATGACCATTGACATCCGCATGGCCGGGCGATGGCCCCCGCTGGGAGCCCGTGCCAGCGAATTCCAGTCGCGCGATGTACTCCTGTGTAGAGCAATGTGGAGTAGTCCATAGATTGCACCATCACGGTGGAGGTGGAAAGCAAGTTCTGTTCGATGCACATTTTCTGTATGGAGCGTTACTGGTTTGCATTGCGTTGTCGCGTCTTGTCTCGTCTCATGTCTCCACTTCTATAGCCTTTTCAGTGTCTCTGCTGTCATTTAACACCCATAGCCCACAAAGCAAGTGACTTGCAGCAAGGAAGACCTCAACTCTTGATTTTGGTGCATGAGCCCTGTTGGAATCCTGGCGTCAAGATGGCGAGCTCGCGGAACGAGCGCCACAGGTCCCGCCCCCCGACGGATACCCGCGCCCTTATCTACCCCTATTTAGCTACGTATATAAGCCTTATTGTATCTACTGTGTACGGCACGCGTTTGCACCGGCCAAACGCGAATCCCATTTGTGCCCGCTTGCCCTCGAACTTCTTCAA
>NW_006766909.1:182004-188202 GCF_000275845.1 Dichomitus squalens LYAD-421 SS1 | reverse complement strand
ACATTTTCTGTATGGAGCGTTACTGGTTTGCATTGCGTTGTCGCGTCTTGTCTCGTCTCATGTCTCCACTTCTATAGCCTTTTTCAGTGTCTCTGCTGTCATTTAACACCCATAGCCCACAAAGCAAGTGACTTGCAGCAAGGAAGACCTCAACTCTTGATTTTGGTGCATGAGCCCTGTTGGAATCCTGGCGTCAAGATGGCGAGCTCGCGGAACGAGCGCCACAGGTCCCGCCCCCCGACGGATACCCGCGCCCTTATCTACCCCTATTTAGCTACGTATATAAGCCTTATTGTATCTACTGTGTACGGCACGCGTTTGCACCGGCCAAACGCGAATCCCATTTGTGCCCGCTTGCCCTCGAACTTCTTCAAGCCCGAGGTCGGAGAGGCGATAGCGGAGGTGAGTGCCGCTGTTCTGTACATCATGACCTCCGGCGCACTTCTGGACCCTCACTACAGACAAAACGTTCCTGGCACACGCCTTAGAAGAGCACCATCGTCATTCGCTACAACCCTTCACTCTTCTGCGTCGCACGGCAGATTGAAAGGGCCGGCGTCGGGAGCGGCGCTTCCGCATCCCGATTGCCTGCATCGTCCCCAGCATGCCGATCGATGTGGGCAGACCGATGCAGCGCGGAACTCTAAGCCAGCTACTAATGACAGAACATGTGCAACTGAATGAGTCTGCGGACTCCTGGGGGCCTCGGTCATCCTTGAGAGTCGCGCAACGGGAGGCTGTCGACGAGGCCTACGCCGATGATGGCGCCTCTCTTCCAAGTTCTCTATCTATACTGAGCTTATGAGTCACGCGTCGACGCGGCTTCGTGCGGCCTACATCCGGTCCTGGTCTCCCGCCTTCGCAGGTGTAGCGTAACGGTCAGCTTTCGGACGACATTTCTGAGCAGGACCCTTTGTTGGGTTGAGGGGCCACGCTGCCGAACAAGGCCGTTGTGGTACGTCACCATCAGAGTCCTTTCGCAGGCGATTTGAAACCGGTGGGGTAGTTTAATTTGTCAGCACTCCCAGTTCAAAATCAGCTGAGGTGTGTCCCTCGCACATCTCTTCGACCGCCAATAATCGTTGTGCAATAGCGCGCTTGACAAGGTATTCACTGCACCACCAGTTCAGAGATTGGGCGGATCCAATCCGGTTTTGAATCGGTTGCGACAGGACTCTATTCGATAAAGCTTGAACTTACGGTGACATCGCCAGGATTGACGCTGATATTAGGTTGTATGAAGTGCGGCTAGGATCGATGCTCCATTTTGTTCAGAGGCACTTCACTTCACTCAGGTCAGTGCGGGATGTCTCTGCTTCTACACACTGGACCGCCCTCGTAACGCGTGCTCGTGGTTGGGGCGTTGTCACTCAATCACCGGTTTCTGCTGATTTTGAGACGTCTCCGCGTATACCTATGCTTTTTGCATTCGACACAGTAGCATAGCAAATAACGTCTAGGTGGAGATTGTACTATGTATGGGATTGTGCCCTGCGGTGGTCGGCAGTACACTATGCATCGGGCTACAAAGGTGATCCATACAGCTGCTCGTTCTCGTACAAAATTCTCAATAGCTTGCCCAGCGCCGCCTTAGGCCTGTCCACATCCACCGCCCACGGTTGCACCTGTATGTTGTTATGACGCTTGAAAGTCATCAACAACTCACCCTCTCGGGGTCTTATGTGCGCCATCGGATATGTAAGGCGATCAGGGGGAGGTACCTCCCGTATGGGATCCTGATCCAGGAAGCCCTTTATGCGGAGGACGACCACACGCTTTCCCGTGTGCTCAGGAAGCGTTGATCGCTCAAAGCAGCACCTGATTGAACCTGTCGCCATGGGGCAGGCAAAGTTTTAGCATCGATGAGACAAGCGGTTTATACACGTTACCTTCGTAAGGGCTGTGAGATCGGACTTTCTGTCCCTCTACAAGGGGTTGGTTCGCCGCCAATCTGATCGCTGGGCGCAGTGCCTTGAGTTCGATTGATGCCGTGCCTATAGCCACTAGAACTCCGTTATGTACCCCAGAGAGACGCAAGACGATCTCCTGCCCAAAATGGCTGACGATTTTGACTACAGAGTCAAGGTGTTTGCGATACGCTTTGGCCGGTTGCTTTGTTTCGCCCTCCTGGGATGTTGCCATGGGAGAACACCGTGCAGCGATCTCGAGTGTCTTCTGCGACACCAAGCCATCTTGGCGGAGAAGAGGGAGCAGCGGATGTAAGAGCTTATAGACCGCGATTTTGAACAATGGGAGCCTCCACACGCTTCCATCGCTGACGAGCAAGTCGGAACCCGCGGCGAAGCCAGCCGGATCGGAGGAGGGTGTGCGGCGGAAGCGGATCTCGCCCGCAAGGGGAGGGCTATGCGGAGGGAGGAAATAGTACAAGAATCCGCGAGTATCGGGAGGATAACGACCGTTGTGACCCCATCCAATTGCCTTCAACTTGACCGCAGTAGTAACGGAATGCTCGGACATGCCAATCACTGACACGTCCCGTAGTGCAGGATTGACGACGCATGCAAGTTGGAAGCTGAAGTCGATGTAGTCTCCCGCAGTCAGCTTGGCAGGATCGAGCGTCCGAATAATGCGAGTCCTAAGCCCTCTAATCACCTTCGCCTGTTTCTCCGAAGCGATGGTGCTGTCCGTATTGGTTGCCGTCCTGTCGGATTCGGCAGTGAAGTGTCTTCTCAGAACAGAGTTGACGAGCTTCGGGCACCGGCGGGATTGGAGCGTTGGTAGGACGCAGCCATAACCTCGGAGCGTCCTGGCTAACTCGTCCTGAGGTCTTTGGCTAAACGACGTCCACACCAACGACGTCCGCAGCATCTAGATCGCTGGCGTCAGCCTTCAGAAGACTATCATACCATAGCATGGTTGTGCCTCCTCAGATACACTTACCTGTCTCTCGAGTGTTCAACGGCTGTGACGAATTTGCGTGTTCGAACTTGAAAGCTTGAACGGTGCCCAACTTCAGCTACAGCAACAGGTCCGTGTGACTCCGGTTGTGGCCGATGACGGGCCCCCGGCCCGACTGACCGCTTGCAGTCGAGTTTGACATCGAGCAGATGTACAGAGAGTACCCGTTGAACGTTGCCAGTGCGAAGTGAACCATCGCTGGTCAAATTGAACAAGTGTCTACTTCGAGTTCAGATACAAACGTCCTTCCAGCTACTGTAGCAAGCATCCAACGCCCCGCAAGTCCTTCACCCACATACCTCCCACCGTCCCTTCCCAACACACCACAACCTCCCCTCCCTCCGCCCCCACTCCAACGCCTCTTGCACGGTCCACTCCCCTACGCGCGCCCACCGTTCGTCCGTGTTTCGCAACCATGCCAGCAACTCCTCCTTCGTCGGTCCAGGCGGCGCCTCCAACTCCTTCTCTCGTTCCTGCGCCCTCAGCCGCTCGATGATCGACTGCGACCTGCTCGCCGACGGCTTGGGCTTGGGGGTGGCCTCGCTCACTCCCGCACGAGCAATCTTCTCCTGCGCCATGCGCCGGATCGCGTCCTCGAGCACGCGCGAGAAGTACGCGGGGGTGAGCGGGACGTACGCCTCCTCCCCGGGCTGGGGGTCGCTCAGCTCTGCGGCATCGTCGTCCCACTCCTCGTACGACGGGCGCGAGTGGGCGGAGATCGCCGAGCTCGTGCTCGTGCTCGCTCGCCAGAGCCCGGCGGCAGAAGACGAGGAGGATGAGTACGAGGAGAGGAACGGGTCGAGCGTAGGGGCGGGGGCGGGCGGCGGGCACACGGGTCCGCTCCAGAGGACGATGTCGCCCTCTGTGAAGAGCGTCCGGATGGCCTGCTTGAAGAGCTTCTTGACCGCAGCCGCGGTGGGGCCTTTGCTTGCGCCCGAGGCTGATGAAGAGCTGGGGGGTGCTGCGACCTTGGCTTTCCCCTTGTCTGAGGGAATGGATGGCGGCGCTGCCTTGGCGTTCTTCCGCTCTTCCTTCGCGCGTCTGTGGGCGTCTGCTGCGATGACGCGGCGGGCCAGAAGTGAGAGCTCGGGGACGCGGCGGAGGTGCGAGAGGGTGTAGCCATACATCTGGTCGTCTTCGTCGTCGCACTCCGCGTCCGTATCATTCTCAACATGTGAGCGCCGAGACGCGCGAGGTGTGCGATCCTCGCCACGTCCCCGAGGGCGAGGAGTCTTATCTGTGCTGGCATCGGTGCGGCAACTACGAGACTTGGTGGGAGTATTTAGCATGTCCCTTACCCGCCGCGTAGCGCGGGGGGGCGGAGTCGGCGAGGCGGACCTCGCTGTGGGGTGGTGGCGCTTTCGAGGTGGCGGCGGCGCGTTGTCCATGTAATGCTTGACGTAGATACGGAATGTGTTCGCGGTGAGGTCACGCGTGTGCAAGCGAGAGGGATGTCGTAGGCGTGGTGCCTGTGTGTCATCTCATGTCAGGACAACGAGCAGCGATACCGTACGCTGTCACACTTGCCTTCACATCTCCAGCCGTGCTCGACGTAGGAGAGGACGAGGCTACGGAGGTGCTGGGTGAGGTGTTCGTTGAGGGTGCTATAGAACGGACAAAGGCGGGGGTCGTAGGCTTCTGCACGGTGGCACGCTTTGACGGTGAATTAGGCCGGCTGAGCGCAAGAAATGTAGGGTGCGTAGGAAGCGGAGGTGGTATGAAAGGTGGTGATGGCTCTGATGGGTAGTAGGTAGTGCGGTGTAGCTCAGATACAGCGAGCCAGTGACTTGGCTCGTCGTTATATGAAGCACAACGAGCTGGAGTGGGGTCGGTCAGCCACCATCCCCCGAGGTATAGGGAGACTCACAGATCTCATCCACAAGTAGAATCCGAGTGTCGTGCCTGGAAACGACGCGTCCTACGACTTGTACAGATTGCCCGACTCGGGCGACGGGTTCCGGAGGAGGAGGGGGTTCCGCGCGAGTATGTATCGAGGAAGATGCTGTTGTGGCCACCTTGCATGCAGAGAACAGATAGTCTGAGAAGGAAAGTCCCGCCTTCTTACTGGTAGCGTCCGAAGCAGGTGCTGTGGCTTTCGCTTTGGGCTTGACAGGGCTAGGAGGGACAAGTTGAGCATGTGCCAATGCGCAATCAAGAATCGCTGTCCCGTCGTCCAAGGTGTAGACCGTGCGTTTGTCCCAGACTGCTACGCCGACCACGAGACCGAGCAGGCGGACAGTTCGACAAGGTATACGGCCCAACCAGAAGTAATCCATATCTAGAGGTGAGGCATGCGTCAAGAGAGACATGCGTATCGGAGTACTGATATCTCACCTCTGATTCCACTTTGTTTCATCTCGAACACGTCTCGTACGAAGCAGGACGTAACCGCCGCTCTCGTGAACGTCCATCGGAGTATATCAGCTGGGGTAGGCTGAGGTTGCTCTGCCTCCTTTTCGGTTGGAGGAGCTGTCCTTGACGCTGTTCGAGCATTGCTGTCTGATACTCGCTGTTTGGGCTTTTCAGCGTTTAGTTTCCTTCGCTTGGATGGCGTCAAGAGGATGGATGGGCTGCGGGAGATGGCTGTCCTCGTTTGCGGCACTGTTGAAGTATGACTCATTCACGCAGTTTCAGACTGTATACGCAAGAAGAATAGAATTGGTGTGGTGGGAGAAAGCAAGCAATGAAGCAGCGACGAGCGTCGAGCGAGACGACAGAGCAAACCAACTCCTTAGCCACTACTTACATAAACTTGAACGCGCCGCTCGCGTTCTGTCCACGTGCCACATCGAGTAGGCTGCACGTGAGGGGCTCTGCTGCAGCCTGCGGAGCGCGCAAGTGAATGCGGCGCGGTCTTCAAACGACAATAGGGGTAGTCAAAGATGGCGGTTCGGTGGACGATTCGAGGGAACGATTCGGGAGACGATTCGAGAAGAGGGGAATCCGCGATTCTGGCAGAATCGCGTCGAATCGCCGGTGCGAGTCTGGAGGAGCACCGCACACCCGAATCGCGATTCTCTGCACTCGATTCCCTCAGCCCGACCTCGGATAAGCCCTTTTAAATTAGGTTATATGTCGAAATTGTACTGGGGTTTGTCTTAGCACGTCTTACGAGCGACCATGGCCCTACTGCAAGCTTGCCGCTTCTCTACTTTTATCAGAATTGCTGGTCTACAGATTCCCTCCACCTTCAAATGTCCAATCAGACCGAAAACCCTACTGTCAGAAAGTCTGGCCGTCTCACTTGGCAACCTTCTGCTGGCTCTGGCACGAAGACCG
>NW_006766909.1:174061-176804 GCF_000275845.1 Dichomitus squalens LYAD-421 SS1 | reverse complement strand
AGCGTATGATCGCGCCAGATTCAAGCAGCGGTTGCACATCGATAACGATGGCAAAAGATCCAGGTGAGCTGCGAGCTTACAGATCGCAGCACGCAATGAGCGGCGCAGATTCTGCAGCATCGAGCAGGGCTCATAACCTGTTGAACCCGGGGGGGCGAAGGCCTCTCCCACGGGTGGCAACGACAGCGGATAGCCTGCAACTCACCTAGAAGGGTTGTTGGTTGTAAGAGGCTTGTTAGAGCGATGAGAGGAGATGTTCGAGTGAACTGAACTGTAGATTGGGGGTACAGAGGTCCCCTAATATACTACTGTACATCTGTGGCTACATAGTACTATACAGTACATTCCCAGGATGCACAGTCGCACAGAGAAGCAGTGCGTACACAGCGAAGCTGTGTGTGTACCACATGAGTAGTACAGCCTCGGTTATTGCAGTAACCGGCTGTGCCGTTCCATATCTTGTGACGGCTGGATTAGGCAAGCTGTGTAAACCAGCGCCTGTTCAACAGTAGGGGGAAGAGCAACGCGGCACACGGAGAGATACCGTCGCGCGAGGATGCATGGACTACACTGATTTTGATATCACAGATGCCCGAAGGCCTGACCGACTCAAGAATCTACCCTGGAATCGACCCGTAGAAACGTGGGGTGGTCAAAGTGCCCACACGAATCCAGGACGATTCCAGCCGACAGAATCACTGCAGAATCGCTCGACGAACCGTCCTCCGAACCGCCATCTTTGACTACCCCTAATATATCCTCGACAGATCAACGTAACCACTTCATTCTTGCGTATACAGGCTCTGGAGTACGGCGCACAGGACATGGTATTGGATTCAAGTTGCGCCAACACGACGTGACCAACTTCTGGGCACTCCCGCTTTTCCAGCTCCCTACTGGACTCGGACAGCGCTGGTGGCTGAATGGTATAGTGTATTTCTCCGGAAACTGTCGGGATGGTGAAGACAACATGCTACCGAAAACTCTGTATTAAAAGCAGTGTGTCCTGCTACAAGAACGTCCACTATAGGGTGGGCTTGGGTAGCAGTCCATCAGCAAAACTGCATTATGATTGGCTTGCAGCACGTTCGAGGCCATTCAAGAATATGTCGCCCAAGTTGTCCATCCGATTGTCACAAGCATGCTAAGTTCTCTCTGATTCCACTGCAATCCAATAGGGATAGTATAATATATTCAAAGCCAATCAGGCCAATTGAAGCCAATTGACACCGCCGCTTGCCCCGAAGAGCTTCAATTTTCACGACTATCTTCAGATATGCTTGATTGGTTCCGAAGTTCGCTAGATTGCACAAATAAGAACCCTTATGTAATCACATGTTGTGGCAATTCCGCTCAATTTGGGCATATAACTGGAAATATGGTATTGCATGGATATGACGTAATCTACAACAAGATACAGGAGGTACGCCGTGCGCGCAGTAGACTACGACAGCTATATGTGAAAATATCGCACATATCCGGATTGACTCACCGACAATTGGACACACACATGGACGCACCGGTACATGGGAGAAATGCAAAAGATGCGAAGCGCCACCAACGGCAAGACATACGAACCAGACATTATCACGCAACGTCACCCGTGCCGCCCGAGGGATGTACGTACCTTCGCGACTTATATGCGGTGATCATGTCTGATTCCAGCCTGCTTACCTTATTCCTCAATGGTGTGATGACTTACCTTGGCGGCAGGTGTGGTATCCGCAGGGAAAGGACGCCTCCCATTCAGAACAATGAGGAGAGTACAGCGGGGGAGATGGGAGTCCGGACGAGAGAGTTGTCAAGAGTCGGATGGGATTAGCTTGGCATTATCTATCAATCGTAGCGTTGCGTCATAGGTAATATATGACGTTGCACGTCAAGCTGTTGGGGGCTGAATCGGGGCAGGGGCGTTGGTCTGCCCTAGAGGGTTGTGCGATATTCTATACATGGACGTTTGGGGCAATTCATTCTGCAAATGTTAATCGATTCCCCTTCAATTGGGGCTAAGCATGATTCGCGCCAATTTTGAGTGCCGTGGCCAATTGAGCCAACCGTAGCCAACCATTTTGCACTTTTGCTGATGTCCTTGGGCCAGCTCAAACTCCTCGTCGGGAGGCACGAGACGCCATGAATTCATGACTTATCTGCCCCTCCATAGTCTCCGTGGTCTTGCAAGGCATCGGGTAGTCACTAGCACTGCTGAGTAGGAGGGAGGAACAGGCGAGGTGGATAGATTGGAGCTGCAAATGAGAGCTTGTAGAATACTACAATTTGGCAATTGATACGATTTCGATGGTTTTTAGGCGTGCAGTGGACTTATGTGACACGTTTCATAGCAAAGATGCATTAGGCGTGTTCAATTCTTGTCGCTCGCTCATTTCCTCGCGCGCCTACCGGGCGTCTGCCTACCTGGATTCAAGGTCAGATCAAGCGCCTGTAGCACAGCGAGCAGAGGTGCGCAGGCAGCGGGTGCAACACGACCGCATGAGCGTCGCGAGCTGGGACTGAGGAGCGACGCGAAAGCTTAACGATTTGAAAGATAGAGAGCTCCATGACTCGAGACGCGGAGTCGCCCGCAAGGTTTGAGTCCAATTGCCATCAGGCTTACAGTGGCAACCCCAGGTGGCCAGTGAACCGTGTCGTGCCGAATCTGGTTCCGATTTGGGCGCATTGTGTACAATTATTCTCGGTCAACAAGTCTATAACGATCTGCCGACGTCTCCATCCACTTTCTGGACAG
>NW_006766909.1:133283-173872 GCF_000275845.1 Dichomitus squalens LYAD-421 SS1 | reverse complement strand
TCCATAGTCTCCGTGGTCTTGCAAGGCATCGGGTAGTCACTAGCACTGCTGAGTAGGAGGGAGGAACAGGCGAGGTGGATAGATTGGAGCTGCAAATGAGAGCTTGTAGAATACTACAATTTGGCAATTGATACGATTTCGATGGTTTTTAGGCGTGCAGTGGACTTATGTGACACGTTTCATAGCAAAGATGCATTAGGCGTGTTCAATTCTTGTCGCTCGCTCATTTCCTCGCGCGCCTACCGGGCGTCTGCCTACCTGGATTCAAGGTCAGATCAAGCGCCTGTAGCACAGCGAGCAGAGGTGCGCAGGCAGCGGGTGCAACACGACCGCATGAGCGTCGCGAGCTGGGACTGAGGAGCGACGCGAAAGCTTAACGATTTGAAAGATAGAGAGCTCCATGACTCGAGACGCGGAGTCGCCCCGCAAGGTTTTGAGTCCAATTGCCATCAGGCTTACAGTGGCAACCCCAGGTGGCCAGTGAACCGTGTCGTGCCGAATCTGGTTCCGATTTGGGCGCATTGTGTACAATTATTCTCGGTCAACAAGTCTATAACGATCTGCCGACGTCTCCATCCACTTTCTGGACAGATTTTCTGGGCATAACAAACCTAGCATAGTAGGACAAAAACGTCGATCTCGCTGCACCGCTGCCTGTGCGGCTGTGCTACAGGCGCTTGATCTGACCTTGAATCCAGATAGGCAGACGCCCGGTAGGCGCGCGAGGATATGAGCGAGCGACAAGAATTGAACACGCCTATTGGATTTGACGATATACGACAGAGTGGTATACTAGACATGCGTCAGAACCCTTCGCAGAATGGAGAATACGTACACGATGGACCTCTTCTGCACCATATTCCCTCCGTCACATCCGCCAACGGCTTCCAGCGAGCCTTCCAGGTATCTCCATGTGGTGTCCAAGAATATATGTGCGATGGATGCACAAGATGGCATGAAATCGACCGAAAGCGGGTGGAACGTCCGATATACGAGTGGCCAACTTGAAACTAGCACCGTGCCCTGCGCATCGTCCTCCTGAAACTATTTACGCAAGAGTAAGGTTGTTACATTGAGGCTGTCGAGGATATGTTGTCGTCCGAAGTTTTTGGCGGCGCTTCTGTAGGAGGGGGGAAACAGGCTGTCGCGTGGGCGATTCCGGATTAGGAAGGGGACACGCGACACGAGAGCGCTGAGACTAGACAGTTCAAAGACTCTTGATTCCGTCTAGAGTACGCTACCGTAACGAGAGTACGAGGTCGGGTATAAATACGATACGTACGAGACGCCCGAGTAACAGGGATTACCGAGAAGTTGAGTCCATGAGTAATGACAGTCGGTGAACGCATGGTCCAGGTGATGGGAATGAGCAAGCAAGGAGTAGGAGTAAGTAAGCAAGAGGAACGGGATCAGATGGAGGAGGTACGAGGAGATGATGGGAGTAGGCACGGCGGGATGGAGCGAGAGCGAACGAGCGCCGGGCGCTACACAGGCAAGCGCGAGATGCAGCGCGGCAAGCGGCTTCAGCACCGTTACCACTGGTATTACCAGCTCCTGCCGCCCCTTGCCCTAGCGCAGCTCCTTGTATCTCATAAGACTACTGGAGACGGAACATGCTACCTGACCTGGCAAACTATACACTATGATCCAACTATGTCGGGCAGAGGACGGTGTGGTGGTCGAACTGGACACCTCGCTCTGGGACCTCGAGAGGTATACGTCCCTATATGCGCTTCATGTTTGCAAGTCCTGAATGGCAGCAGGTTGGATAGTTTGGACCATTTTATCTACGAGAAGACGGGGGTACCACCAGAAGCCATATGGGCGTACCTCTCTGACGGAAGGCCACTCAAGGCTGACAACGTCCGTGAGCTTGCAGGATTGGAAGATCAGGTGGGCCCTTAGACTATTTATGCCTTGCAAGCACTCACATTGTGCCAGACTGTCTACGTCTTTAACAAGACGTACCTCAGCTCCGACCTAGAACAAGTCCTACACGATCTCCACTACGAACCCCAGCTGCAACCCCTCGTGGAAGGTGTGTCGGTCGAGGTAGGTCCCGCGGCGCAGCACTCATCTCCCATGCAGACGCGATAGCTTCAACGCCCCCATTCCGGATATCTCAGCTCGCGAGCAGCTACGTCCAAGCCGCGCTGGCGCACGTCGAGCACATCAACCGCACGCTCACCTCCCTCCACTACCAACAGCGCGCACTCCAGATCTCCTCCAGCGCGCTCGACCACCACGTGCTTGCGATTTCGGACACCTTCGAGGCCCTCGCGGGCATCGCCGAGCGCGAGCTAGACAGGCAGGCGAAGCTGCTCGGGGGGCTAGAAGCCGACCTGGAGATCGTGAGCCGCGTTCGGGTGCACAAGGAGTTCCTGAGCGCGGCGGTGAGGAGGGCGATGGAGGCGGGGGATAAGGGCCGGACGCTGGGCGACTATGTGAGCAGGGTGAAGATGCAGCAGGTGGCGGCAAGCTGCGTGAAGACGCACGAGGAGCTGAAGGCACGCTTCGAGGACGTGCAGGAGGCGATGGCTCGGCTGAGTCGGGGAGGGGACGAGGTCAGGCATGCGGTTGGGAACAACAGGTAAGGGAGCTCTGTTTCGTGGGACGTGGCAGGACATCGATGGGCTTCAGTTCGATAGAGGACGGGGAGGCGTGCGCACGGCGCGCACAGGAGCTCTGGGAAAAGATATCCACACTTAATGCTTCTGTCGAGAGTGAGCAGGGAGGGTGCTTCCAGGTTTGGGGCTGAGATGTGCTGACACCGCGAAGGACCAGGGGTCGCTCCAGAGAAGGCTTTGCAAGGTGCGTTATGCTTCTACTACAGAATACACGGCGGAGGGCTCACGAAGCGACAGAATTCCGTCAGCTTGACGATGCACTTCGGATAGAAGTAGAGCGCATTGCCGACATCAAGGCAGGTCTCTGTGCGGTGTGAAACCGTCTCGCAGGTTACTGACATGGTCGCAGAACGTGTACACGGAGCAATGCATGTACACTATCCGGCGGATCAGCGAGCTGAACACGGACATCGTCGCGATACCATCTGCGATGTCTGCGCTCCAAGCAAGCTTCAGGGCGAAGACGAGCTTCTCGCACATCGCTCGGCTACACAGTATGTTGTACGCCTATGGAGCTACAATCGTCGAGATCGTCCGAAGGAAGGAGTTCGGTAAGTCGTACAAGGGTCCACGGGGATCACGCTGACAGATTCGCAGCGCGCTTCTTCTATCAGCGAGCACAGAGTATCCTGGAAGTCATGGCCAAGCTCTCGTGAGTTGGACAGCATCTGGTCTGTGTTACGACATTTTGATCTCGCACTTGCCACCAGCTCTAACGAACGCAAACGCCGACAAGCGTACAAGAATGAAGTGCAAGGCGAGCTCCCCTTTGAAGTCAAAGCCATCGACGACGCAGTACCAAACATCGACTTCTCGCCTAGCGGCTCGAACGACTTTCCATACACCCTAGAGCGTGTGGACATTGACGGTCAGGGTGTGCTGTCGTGATATGTATCCACATGTCGATCTCACTGTGGCGTCCCACTTTACAGAATTCTTGCGCGTGCTCGACGATCTCGAACGGTTCGCGAGGGACGCCAAAGATCCCGCTGCCGAGGCGTCGGTGCAGGAAACTCGGTCGAAGCTTGATAAGCTCATAGGCAAGATGGACAGCCTCGAGTCCGGCTTCGATAGGATCGCCGAGAGAAGCCGTACGTGGGCTTCGGCATTTCCGCGCTCGGCGCTGACATATGCTATGACAGTGCTTTCAACGTCACGGTTACTGAGCCATCGGCGGAGGAGTGCGTATACGGTGCCTATCAGAAGAATTGCTGCTGACGCGAAGCACGACAGCTACCGAGGACGAACAAGCCTACGCCGAGCTGCAGATCCAGCTACAAGAGCTACATCAGCAGAAGGACGAGCAGGACGCTGTACATCGACAAAGCCGCGCCGCCCTAGAAGCTGAACTCGCTGAGCTCCGCGACTCACTACAGATGTCCGAGACTGCGCGTGGCCAACTTGAACGGGACTTGCACGCAACTCGTGCCCAGTTGGAGAGTGAGGCGACGTCACGACGAATACTTGACGAGCGGAATAGTGAGATGTCGAAGGAGGCTGACGCCAAGCGTGAGGCCCTCTCACGCGCTCTCTCCGAAGCGACCGAGCAGACCCGATCCGCAGAGTTGCTCCGCCAGCAGCTCGCTCAAGTCAAGGACGAGTTCGAGGCCGTCAAAGCATTAGAGTCTACCAACGCCGGGAAGATCTCGCTACTGCTCGAGGAGCAGGCCAAGACGCTCCGGCGACTCGAGGAGGCCCGGGCGCGAGGCGAAGACCTGGAAGCACAAATTCAAGCTGCGCGCGGGGAGAGCGATGACGTGAAGCGTGCGCTCGTCGAAGCGGCCAAAGAGAAGGACCGGTTGCTGAGGGCGCAGGCGTCGGAACACGACCGGCTTCTGCGCGACCACATTGCGGAGGCGGACGGCGACCGTGCGGTGCTCGAGCACCAGTTCTCGGAGCTCCGCGCGGCGCTCGAGGACGCGGAGCGACATCTCAAGGACGCCCGCGCCCAGGCGGAGATGGCGAACGCGGACGCAGTTGGCTTGAGGGAGGAGCTGCAGCGCGTCGAGCACGAGCTGAGGGACGCACGGCGGGACGAGCGGACCGTCCGGGAAGATCTGCGGGCCGGCCGGGCGTCTCAGGCTGACTTTGAGCACAAGCTCGAGCAGAGCGAGCGACTGGTCGCACAGATGCTCGACGTTGCGCTCGCGTTCCGCGACGCGCATGTGAAGGCGTTGTCGAATGTGCAGGCTATGATTGCGCACCCTGGGAGCAGAGGCGCTGCGGCCGCTAATCTTGGCGATTCTGCGTTGAGCCATTCGCGCCATGCTATTGTCGCGCACTCTGGGGAGCCGGCACCGATCGACCCGTCGGACCCGGTGGCCGCGCTGGAGGCGCTGCGTGCTTTTGATCATGACCATTTCCTCGAAGCTATTGCGAAGGCGGGCTCGACGATACGCAAGTGGCAGAAACAGTGCAAGGACTACCGCGAGCGGGCCAAGGGGAAGATCTCGTTCAGGAACTTCGCCAAAGGAGACCTAGCCCTCTTTCTTCCAACGCGCAATTCTATTTCCAAGCCATGGGCGGCGTTCAACGGTAAGCCGTCTGTGGCTTTTGGCGAGTCTGATCGGTATTGTGAATTTAGGCACTGACGTCCGATGTTTCTCCTTGACATGCCACCTCTATCGCCGCCCGCCTGGGCCCCATGCAGTTTCCTTCCCCCATTACTTCCTCCAGGCGACAGGGCATCTTGCAGAGCAGCTTAAGACCCGGGAATGGATTGTGGCCAGGATCACGTCCATCACCGAGCGGGTCGTCGATTCCAAGGTACGTTCACATGGGCGTCTATATTTGGCCTCCATGTCTGTCTTTCTGGGAGCCCTACCGGGACTTATCATAAACTATCTTCCGGGCGTCCACATATAGGATCCGAACACCAATCCTTACGGCCTAGGAGATGGCGTCAAGTATTACATGCTCGAAGTGGAGGACTGGACACAGCCGTCATTCCCTTCCAAACGTCGGGAATCTTCCAAGAAGGCCCCGACGGTAGAGGCCCCTTTGGAGCCGACGAACCAGCTCCCCCCAGCCACAGAAGCGATCCCGATCCCGGTCGGACCTCCTGAACCTGAGGTTGAGGAGTCGTTCAGTGCGACTCGGCCGCCGACCTCGCGTCTATTCCCACGAAACCGTAGTGCATCCTCGCCCACGGCGGGCCCATCTTCCCTCTCGCGTCTTCTCGCGCAGGCTGGCCCCTCGGAGCCTCCCACGTCGTCGTCTCCCGGACTGGGGTCAGGATCGGCTGATGGTAGGGGAAGTTCTGAGGAGGCACTCGCGCTAGCCCCTCCTCGCGATGCCTCGCCCACAATATTTGCTACACCTCCAGACCCCGAAATTCATAGTCCGAAGTTGCCTCGGAGCGTGTCGCCTACCGTGCCTCTTCCTCCACCCGCTAACACTTCATCCGAACCGCCGCCACAATCTCCAGCGCCTTCCCCCTCCCCGACGCGTCCCAGCTTCAGCCCCACTCCGGGAATCGGATCACAACCAGTCAACCATCATGTCCCAAACCAGCCTTCCCCTCTACGCTCGACTTCGCGCGCGTCTCGTGGCTCCGGTTCTACCTCCTCCCGTTTCTCCAGGGGCATTCCGTTCGGAACCGCGACGACAGGAAGTGTCGCAGCGGCAAAGACCGTGCCGACCACCGCTATTTCCGAGCATGCCATCTCGACGTTGTCAACGACGCCCTCATCGGGGTCAGGTTCTGGTGCGAGCGAGACCACGCTCGCCGGCGTGCAGATGCCCGGAACCCTAGGCACCTCGACGCTCCCGTCCCCCGAGGGCTCGCCGACGCTTGGTATGACGAGCGTGCTGACGCAATCGCACAGGCGGCGAACGACTTCTTACCATCTCCCTAGTTCCCGGAGCTCCACCGTCGGCCTGTCGTCTCCCAACGCTACTGCTACCCCCTCGAGTCCGCTTGCAGGTGTCGGGATTGGGGTGACGGCGAGCAGTCGTCTGGCGAGCCTCGCTAGTAGCTGGGGAGTATCATTTGGGCGACGGAGGAGGAGCGAGATCCTGGAGAGCGAGTCGGCGGGAACCGCTGGCGGGCGCGCCCCAGGAGGCGCAAGTCCTATCCCCGAGTCGCCGACGCAAGCGGCTGACTAGCATAACTGACCGCTGTTACCCTATCGTCCATCGTGCGTGTCGCATGCGACATATACATTGATGATAATCGCCGGTGTACACACTCGTTTCGCCTCGTAGCCCGTCACTGACGTGATATTCTCGCTCATTTGCTGTCCTCTCCATTTACCATTTCTGTACATTGTTGTCTGTTGCTGCTCTCTACTTGTCTTGCCTTACAAATTGTTCGGGACTTCTCACACAATTCACCATCGGATCCTACAGCCCAATCATTAGCTACTACATAACGCCTCCAACGAATCCGGCCTCAATCGTATTCCGTGGATCCTTCCACATTCCCATGAAAACTCCCTGAAGTGCCACTGAAACGTCGCGAGCAGGTCTGAGTGTGGTACGAGCTGCATTGGCAGAGTATACAAACCCTGGGCGCACGGCGCTACACTTTGAGCGATGTCGTGAATACCCCGAGGTTAGACCGTGCGATACTATGTAGGCACCTTGTCACCACCGTTTTATCGCTACAGGGACAGCAGTATGTTGGCGTCCGCGTCCGTTGCAATTGCCAGCTGCTATGTAGCTCTGGAGGACCAAGAGAAGACGTCATGCCTGCTTCTCGCGCCGCTACCCAGAGCGTACGCAGATCTTTCGCCCCAATTTCCCGTACCGACTTCGACATCTGCGCCTGAATAGAGTCACCGCGCGTGACGGTCGTCCAGATATCCTCAGTTTCGAAGGCCGCCAACTGCAAACGCATTCATCCTCACGAGCACGGCTGCGACCGCACTCCCGACAGTCCTCGCGACAGGTTTGCCATGCCAGAACATATTGCCGTAATTACGCACATCAGCGCGGTGGCGCAAGGGCGCGCGCCAAGCCAGTTTCTCCAGCAAATCCGCGCAGATCACGACAGGCCGCCCGTCTTATCGACAACGAGTGGCCGCAGACCTGAGGCTGTTTCTCCTTGGCGGGCAGGACGGGAGAGTGTCTTCGAAACCTCGGAGGTTATAGTGCACGCACGCAACAGCACAGGTTTTCGCTGCGAATGACGCAGTACTCCATGCGAGCTTTCGCGGATTGCGATGTGCGAGATGTGGCGGGGAAAGAAAAGCCGGTTGGTGACATGCACGGGGCTTTTTGAGGGGCAATGATGCCGACGGTCCGCGCTCCCTTCTCTCCTGCTCATGCGACAATAGAGCCGTCCGCAGCAGGCCGCCGTGAATGACTGCGCATCGATTCTGTTGCGGGGTGTGGAGTATGTAAACACGATTGTGCCTGTCAGACGGTGCCACGGGGAGAGCCTGGATGAGCTTGATTCCCCGCGGGGAGATGAAACTTTGTGCAACATGCACTGGCACTGTGGGAATCTGGGAGGCGGGATCATTCGTAGCTTTGGCGCCGGCACTCGCGGTCCGTCCGGGATCCTGTTTTGTTTCGTCTCCAACTACATAGGCCTCGGCGGTACACTTCATCCTCCTGTCATGGTTTTACGTCTCATGCAAACGTTCAAGAGTACTTCCAAACTCACATATGATAACGCCGGAGGTCAAGGGGTTCTCCCCGGCCGTGTCGGAGTACTTGCGAAGAATCACACGTACATTGTACGATTAGTGGCTGCCGCTGGGAACGAACGGGTCAATGAACGCGAGCAGGGCCCCCTCGACATGCACGAATGTTTTTGTCAGTTCCCTGAGACGAAGGAGCCTGTCTCGGCAAGTGCTTATTTTTCAATCTAGCGGCGAAGCCAGCAGCGCGGTGCCTGTCAAGCGGAAGCTCAGGAGAAATGAACATATGCACTAGCTTTTAGTCTCGGAAGAAGAGGCGTTGGAGGAGGGCAGACCGCAGGTGATGGAGGATGGGTGGTTGTCCGGATCTAGATGGCGTGTGGATATGTGCCTGGCGAGAGCTGGGGCTGGCCGGCGTGGGCCAATGGGATCGGCTGGGCGAGTGCGGGACCATCAAACCGACGGCGAAATTGGGGAAACTCTGGAGAAACCGTCGACGTCGACTGTCAACATCGGTCACCTGGCCCTTCCATTCCCTCTTTTCGTGATCGCAGCTCGTATAAAGCCTCCACGCTCGTTTCGCGCTTCCTTCAGCTTCTCCCAGCTCATCACTCTTCGCGGCATTCAGGTCCATCCCGCTAGCTCGTCATCATGGCGCCCGGTGCTGTTGTAACCACAAGCTCCCCTACGGGCTTCATGCACCTCATTGACCCCAATAGGAAGTGGTACAATAACAGAAGGTACGTCGTCAATGTCTGACATTACTCCAAGGGCGGGCGCTCACCTCAACACCTCCGTAGGCTCATTACCCTCCATGCATGGCTCGTCCTTCTGTAAGTTCTGCGTTACTCCAGACTGTCCAGGGAACTCACCACATTCATGTCCCTAGCCTCATCACGTCGTCAACGAATGGTTTCGACGGTTCCTTGATGAATTCGTTACAATCTATGAACCAATGGGAGTCCTTCTTCAACCATCCTCAAGGAGGCACGCTCGGTCTGTTGAACGCTATCCAAGTGCGTAGTCGATTGGTTCCTCTGTCCTTACGCCTGTTCTCAAACCACTGCTTAGAACATTGGATCCCTTGCCGGCTACCCCTTCGCGCCTTACCTTTCAGACGGTATCGGCCGTCGGCCCTCCATCTGGATTGGTGCCGTGTTCATGTTGGCAGGCGCGGCTCTCCAGACGGCCTGCCAGAACATCCACCAGTTCATTGGCGCTCGGTAAGCACTCCCATGAACTTCTCACGAGACGCCCTAATCTGAGAGAGCCATTCAGTTTCCTCCTCGGTTTTGGTCTGTCTATCGCAAGTCAGTCTCCGCGCTCCACCTGACGTTCTTCGTACTCACGCCTGCCACTCTAATTTTAGCAAACGCCGCTGCAATGTTGGTGACGGAGGTCTCGTACCCCCTGTACCGTCCTCAGTTGTCGTCACTGTACAACACCCTCTGGTACTCAGGTAACATTGTGTACGTCATGGCTTCTCACGAAGAGGCGTTCATCTCGCTGATCTCGGCTTTCTGCACAGCGCATCCTGGGCCTCGTTCGGTACAGCTCGCATCCACAACGACTGGGCATGGCGTATCCCCTCCATCCTCCAGGCCATCCCGTCGTTCTTCCAGTTCTTCCTCATCTGGTTTGTTCCCGAGTCCCCGCGTTGGCTGATCAGCAAAGGGAAGGACACTCAAGCTCTCCGTACCCTCGCTCACTACCATGCGGATGGCGATGAGAGGGATCCTCTCGTCATCTACGAGTTCGAGGAGATCAAGGCCGCCATTAAGTTGGACCAGGAAAGTCAGTATTTCGGAGGGAGTCATCGGCAGCAGGCAGTCGCTTACAGTCCTTTTTTCCAGACAAGAACCGCGTCGGCTGGAAGGCCCTCGTCGCGACCCGTGGCAACCGCAAGCGTATGGTCATCATTGTGGCCATCGCGTGGTTCTCGCAGTGGTCCGGCAACGGTCTCGTGTCCTACTACCTCAACCAGGTCTTCGACACCATCGGCATCACGGACAACCTCACCCAGCTGCTCATCACCGGTATCCTCGCCATCTGGAACTTGTTCTGGGCCGTGTTCGCGTCGTTCCAGGTCGACCGCTGGGGCCGCCGCTTCCTGTTCCTTACGTCTGCGGCTGGTATGACGTTGTTCTTCACCCTCCAGACGGTCTGCTCGGCCCAGTATGCACTTCACGGGACGCACGCTGCCGCTCACGCTGTCATCGCATTCATCTTCCTGTTCTACGCCTTCTACGAGTACGTCCAGCGACTGTTGTACCCGCTGACGAGCTACTGACGCATCTCCTTCAGTCTTGCCTTCACGCCGCTCATCGTCTCGTACACACTCGAGATTCTCCCGTATTCGCTCCGTGCGAAGGGCTACAACGTTTTCAACTTCACGGTCTCCGTCGCTCTTATCTTCAACCAGTACGTCAACCCCATCGCCCTCAAGGCCATTGGCTGGAAGTACTACGTGAGTGTCCCGCGTTCGCTCTGACGGAACCCCTGTCCCTGCTCGGGTGCTGACCCCTGATGTGAAATAGATCGTGTACTGCTGCTGGCTCGCGTTCGAGACCGTCTTCCTGTACTTCTTCGTCGTCGAGACCCAAAACCGCACGCTCGAGGAGACCGCCGCGCTGTTCGACGGCGACGACGTCGTGAAGCTGCAGCAGATCGCACACCAGGCCGCCGAGGTCCGCAACGAGGACTACGACGAAAAGGGCTCCGACCCCGGCCTCAGGGTGTAAGCACCCGCCACGGGCGCCGGCCTCGGTCGTTTCGCTCTCCTTCCACCTTGGTTTTGTGTTTGTCTCCTCAGTTACGATTGGACGTAGTAGGCGTACGCGCGGCAGACCCACATCGCTGTGCACGCGTTGTATTTGTACCGATATCCACGGGCCGTGAGCCCCGCTTCCCACCTCATCGCTCTCTCGAGACCCGGCTCTGCGTTGTTGCGATGGCCTCAGTCGTGGGTGTGTCTCTTCTTGGTCCCTTCGCCGCCTCCTATTGCTTTCGCACGATGTAGTATAGTACCAGTACCCCTCTCAAGCTTCCCCGCGACGCTCGACTCTTCCCAGACTCGGCTCTCGCATTCTCGCGATTTCGCACCCACTCACCCCTGACGCGTTCCTCAACGAAATGTAACGTGCCCTCGAGATGTACATCATGATCATTCCTGGACGAACCTTACTACCGCTCGCCCCCAGTCTAGTCCTACACTACTTGCTCGTTCTATCTCAAATAACGTTTCAACTCCAAGCTCCCCTGTGTGAATTCCCCGCGAAGACGATAACAGCGTGGACGAACTCTCGACCGCGCTCGGTTCCGTTATCAGGCATGCATCCTGCTATTATGGTAGTGGGACAGTATTGACAGGCTAGCGAACCGAGGCACCCCAAGAAAAGGTCTTCAGCGTTCTTTCTGGCATCGAAGCCAAGGAAGCCGCCGAGTTTCGTTTCAATGGAACCCCCGGGTGAGACCATATGTCTTCGAAGGGGCCAGGCGGGCCAGGAGCGGTGAGATGGAACAGATAGGCTACCTGAATGGACCGCGGCGTTGTGGCGGCCGAGCCTGGCCAGGATTCTCACTATATCGGTTCAGCCGGTGCTCTGGGTTTCTAATGTGAGGACCTTGGAAGGCGGTCGTGCGAGGATCGTCGCGGTCTGGGTGGGAGGGATTGGCGCTGCTCGACTGTTTGCACAACTGCGTACTCGTAGACTGCCCCCGGCCGTGCCGATAACGCAGTCGTCGACGGATGGGGCTGCATCTGAAGCGGCGAACAAATTACCTCCCGTGCAAGGTTTGTTCATATCCGAACCCAAGCCATGCGTCGGACCACTGGCATGGACGGCGCTCGAACGCTGTCAGTGCTTCAGTAGTTTATATGAGCGAGTGACCATGTGGTTGCAGAGCCATATGGCCTAGCTCGCCGAGGTGGATGAAGTCTAAACGATGTTTCAACAGCCTGTGGGATCCGTACCGCAACATCGTATCGCGCGGTGATCAAGACAGCATGGCGCACGTACGTGAGCCTAGGTGGCGGCGCTCGGTCGAGGCGCATGACCGACCAGGAGGTCAAAGTCGACGCGGCCTGATACTCTAGGGTCGTGAGATGCTAGAGTGGGAGTGGATGGAAGTCGAAACAGGTGATGCGGTTGCTTCTGGTGCAGCCCCACACGTCCACAAAGCGGCTGTATACGAGTCGCCGTGTAGATGTCACGGACAGCTATCGAAGAGGAACGCCAAAGCCAAAGGAAGCCTTGCGGGGAAAGCATCACCTGGCTTTTCACCACGCTATAACGTGTGATCTGACCACGGCGCCGGTACGTTCAAGTCCGCAAGTGTAGCTACCGGTGCAACGCTTTACGCAGCTTATTTGGATTACATGCTAGAAGGCTTGTGGTAAGGGCGCTATGGCCTGCCCGCTGGAACGGATATATCGTCTCTTTTAGGTGATGTGGTGGTGGTGTTCAAGGGGGATCAAGTCGGCGGAGTTGACGGATAATGGGCAATGGGTTGATGTCCAGGACTGTCAGGCGTCTATATAACCAAATGTGAGATATTCCGTCTATAGCAACTTGACGCAGTGGAAGCGTGCAGGGCTCATATATTCTGACACCCTGAAGTCCCTAGATCGAAACTAGGAGTTGCTAAGGACGTTCGATGTAGCTGTGCTTTTTGCCCCTTGTTCAATCTTTGCCATCTTTTGGGCCATGTTTGTTATTAGACAAAGAAAAAACTGCCTAGATCTTTCACGCCAGTTTGAGCCTCGCAGGAACAAGTATTTCCGGGAGCCACCAGTAACCCGACACGAAGACATTGGCGGGCGCTAAGGGTTGAAGAAGACATTAATAATCAGTCCTGTAACCTCTGGCCGCCCACCTTCGTTACTGTTTCTATCTCCACTGTGTTACACTCGCGGTAGGGGCAGCTGGTCGCCTCTGGGCAACCAGACTTTCGAGCATGAACACCCCTCAAAGCATGGCAAGTCTACAGGATTCTCGACGTGCACGGGCTGGCGGTTGACCTTTGGGATTCACGAGACAGATGTTGGGCTGGGGCAGCCTGATCGTGGCGGCTGGCGTGAGCTACTACTATGCGAAACAAACGATCGTAGAGAGACGACAGATGCAGGAGGCGGAGGGAAAGCGGCCTTCGGAGAAGCTCGATTGTAAGTCCCTGGTTCTTATCCAAGGCGTCTCGTCTCGTCCAATGGAATCGTACATGACACAGGGCGTTCGCGGATCGAGCGGCAGGAAAGGCAGGCGTCGAGCACACAAGGAACCAGCACCGCGCCGGCGAGTGGGGTCGACACCAAGAAGTGACGGCGCGCGCATCTCGACCAAAGTCCCCGATGTTTGTCTCCCGGGTGCCCCGCCATCGACGTCGATGCTGGTTGTCCTTGCACATATACGAGCCCTTGTAGCCCATGCCCGAGTCTGTGATACGAGCTATCCAGTGATATTGAATGCCGCTAGCATGTCCTGACAGAAGCTGTGTGGGGTTGCGCATGTTGGACTGCCTTACACACCTTGGTAAGTCTGAAAACCCACATAATATTGATCCGAGCCTCGAAAAGCGGCGCGGGACGGGGTCCAGGAAGGGCGTGGATCGACTCGGACCCGAGGATGGGGCAACTCGCATACCGAGAGGGTTTGGCACAGTTTTCTCGAGTGACGCAGTCGTGATCTTCGACAGATCCTTTCACACCGAGTGCGATCCTACCTCTTCCTACAAACATACCTTCGTCCTTGCCGTCGAACTCGCCCACCGACGACGACAGTCCCTCTGGTCAGTGCTATCTTGTACTCCCTCCGGCATCATACTGACCGCACCACTTTCCATACTCTAGAGCTGAGCCGGTCGATTCAATGTTGCAACCGCAGGGAGACGCTGCCACGGAACTATCAACCAGCTATATGCGCCCACGCACACGGTCTCAGACCAAGGCGGCAAGGTCGAGACCAACCTCGAAACGCAAAGGCTCAGGCGACGACAATCTGAAACTGCCCAGACCGACCAAGCTTCCTCGGACCGACTCCTCTGAAGACGTCTCTGACTATTGTCGGGATACTCCCTCGGACTATGCCTGTAACTCGTCCTCGGAGGTGCCCCGCTCGATGCTGGTCAGCTTCCGCGTTGCACCTTCGCCATTCCAAATGTACGACGGAGCGAGCAGGACGTCGTCCGTGACCGATGCAACATATCTCGACACGCAACGATTTGTAGCGTCTGGTCCGGAGCCTATGTTCGAGTACTCGTGGCGCGTCATGTTCAAGAAAGCGTACACACCCACAGAGGAGACAGGATCACCGGTGATCACACCCCAGTCGACTGTATGCGCCGTGGCCTGTTTGTCGGGTGCCAACTCTCCTTCGACATCGCTCTCAGTTCCACCGCCTTCGAGGCGCACCAACAAGCGTGCGGACGAGAACGTGCCACCTGTTTCTCTTACACCCCTCAGCCAGTTGGTTGACATTTCCGGACGGTCAACTCCCAGGAACGCAGCGAAGGCAGACCCATTCCCTTTGCATCCTTTGGCGAACACCCAATCTGGCCTTCCGCTCGCCATCAAACGACACAGCCCTTCCTTGGGGTTTCAGCACGTTGTAGGCTCAACGTGGAGCGAAGAATATCTAACGAACTCCACCGCGCGTTTATCCGCTTCGCGTTCGTGGCCTCTTCCTGTCAATCCATCTACTTCACTGCTGTCACCTCATCTTCCACCCACATCTGTACCGGCGCTACCACGTTCAGCCCTCGTCTCCATGTCTCGCGGACTTCCCTTGCGTTCCGATAGCGCCTTGAGAACCTCCAATCCACCTCAGGTAGAACGCCCCGTGCAATCATCCCAAGGCCGTACGAGGGGACTTCCTATCTCCTTTCCCTTAGTACGGTCGCAACCTGGTCATAGTCTCGGCGGTCCCATCACTGTCCCTTATTTCCCATTACATCTTCCCCCGCCGCCCTCCTTGACCTCCTACCCTACGCACCAATCGGGTTCCCCTCCTAACGTTCCCCGAGTATCAGGAGTCCACAATCGTTCTGTTCCGCACCTTCACCATGCGACTGTGGATCATCTTACCCCTCATACGACAGGCATACCCCGCGCTTTCAGCGACCTCCCTTACGGGTCGTTTCCTCCCACAGGTTTTCACCCTATTCCCGAAAGCCTTGCTACGTCTTCACCTCCATCCACTGAACAATCAACCGCGAGTGTCTCGATGCCGTGGTGCACGCTCTTCGACAACTTGAAGCAGGGAAAGGGCGATTCCGAACAAGGGAAGAAGAGACGACGGACGACGGCAGTCGTCCACGAGTCTACGGAGGACCTTCCTTGTGCTCAAAGTTCTGCCATAGACGTTAACAATGACGAAGACGAGGAGATGGTGCATCCGTGTCCTCTGTGTCCGCGGAACTTCTCCCTGCCTAACAGCCTCGCTATCCATCTTAAGTGGCATTGGGGTGCGAGTACACTCGAGTGGAAGAGAGGTGAGAGACTTTTTTCGCGGCGTATATCCTCAGGTCTCGTTGCTGACTTCGTGCATGATTGTAAGGTATCATGAAGAACGGCAAAGGGCTCGAGAAGGCTTTGTCCGAGGCTGAAGAACGCCGCCGCCATGCATCTACCGCTCAAGCCGGGCAGCAGGAAATCGACAACTCAGCGCCCCCATCGCCTCTATCTCCGTCGCTGCCCACTTGTGCAAGTCCGGACGATCGCACAACGCGGCCACCTGTCATC
The DNA here is from genome assembly GCF_000275845.1 of Dichomitus squalens LYAD-421 SS1. NCBI lineage: Eukaryota > Fungi > Basidiomycota > Agaricomycetes > Polyporales > Polyporaceae > Dichomitus > Dichomitus squalens. The sequence continues at coordinate 157,922 of NW_006766909.1, read as the reverse complement.
AAAGAGGACGAGAGCCAGGACACATCCATACTTGACTCCACGTACCCGTTCGCGATGCCGGTCTTCTCACAGTCGTCGTTCAATATCTTCGACCTACCCTTCTGTGCTTCGTCCGACGCGTCGATGTTCGAGTTCGACGACAGCACTGGAGTGCTACCCCCTGATATGATGGGATCGTTTCTGTTCCCGGAGCTTGCGCTATTGCCCGGAGAAGGCGCTCCTTCGACACTCAACGCGGCCGACGCATCAACGGCACCTCTATGCGAGTTCGGTGGCGAGATGATGAATCTGACCCTTGAGCACGAGTACGGGTCTGCGGTCGACACTCCCATTGCAGCAGAAGACGTGGAGTCGGGAAGCTCATCGCTATGGTCTCCCGATTTGTTCGGATGCGACGAGGACGTGGACGAGGATCGCGACGCTGAAGGAGAGGAGGATCTGGAGGACCTTTTTGGTGCCCAGGAAGGATTCGAGGCATACGTTGGCACAGAACGTCTTGGAAATCAAGGCGCCGATTACGAGATAGCACCTGCTACGACGCACGAAGGGGCTGACCATGTGAGTACGACGTGCGCTGCTCGTATTTTTGTGCAAATGATGGCCGTTAATATATCTTCTTTGCCATCGCAGGTACGTAGTACGCTTCGCATTTCTGACCAGCGTATCGTCGCCTCCAGCCAGGACGTCCTAACAGACAACTGCACTCGCCGGGACCGGAGCACTCGTGCATCGCTGGAGGACGGTGGACGCCCTGTTGCCGTTCATGCCCCTCGTCTTACCCCCTTGGACCTTCCTCCTCCACAGCTCGGCGACCATAACGACGACAGCGGCAGCGCCGAGCACATCAACGACGAAGAACGTGAACTTTTAGCCGCTCTCGCACCCCTGTCCGACCTGATCGCTCTCCCGTCGCCGCCCAGTGAGCTGGATGTACTGGACCAACTCTCTCTGTCGTAATGGCCACCCCCGCTCCTCCCTTTGTGTGCACGCGGAAAGTCCCATTGAACTGCGGCCAGGACGCAGCGAGAGCTGGGGCTCGCCATCCGTCCCGTCGCACCGGCACTGTTAGATCATAGATGTAGACCGACTCACCTCCGATCGTTCCAGGGTTGCGCTATATCCTCAGCAATTGACTGTATAGAGTTCTCGCTACATTACGATCCTTGTCAATCCGTGTATTGTGTCGCTATTCACGAGAGTGTATTCTGCAAAGGTCCATGTGTAGAAATATAGGAGTAATTTATGGAGACATTAAGGCATCGCGATGACGACTCGTGGAAACATGGTATGCAGGACCAACAACGGATCTGCCAAGACGGGAGGAAGAATATTCCAAGAAACTTGCGTACGGTCGTGGTGGATTTAGGGCAGCGGCGTTTGGGAGGATGTGTAAAAGCTGGCGCTGAGATGCTTACCGCATCTCTAGCGTTCAACGGATCCAGAAGCTGTGCAGGATCGCAAGGGCACAGGCACACGAGCAGACGATGAAGCCCAGTGGATAACCGGCTGGGCCGTCTTGGACGCTCTTCGACCACAACTGCAAAGCGGACATCAGCCCAGGCACTTCTGCTCGTCGCGACGCAACAGCTGCGGAGACGACGTACCGTGCCGCCAAGGATGGGGCCTGCGAACCGCGCCAGGCTGACGATGCTCTGCGCGATGCCGTTCGCGTAGCCGACGAGATGCGGTGGGGTCACTGAGATGGACGGGCGCGCCCAGCGGTCAGCGATGTACGGCAAAGGGGTGGGAGGCGGAGATACGCGAGGGAGGGGTCATGGGAAATGATAGGGAGGCGAGAATGGAGGGACGTACTATAATTGAGCAGCACCGAAATCGCAGTGTAGCTGAAGGTGCTACCGCAGTACCGGACCGCACTGATGCAACGGAATGTTTCACGTCAGTATCGTCGTCCACCAGTGCCATCGTCCCGGGCGGAACTAAGCGTGGATGGTGTGCTAGGCTGAGAAGACGTACGTGCTAAGTGCCAGAGCTGTCGTTCATGGGAACCATCAGCGTCTCGCTGTCTGATATTGCGGGCATAATAAGAAATGCACGGCAGGAGAAGTGACGTACCGGCCATTAGAACGAGATTGCCGTCATTGCTAGGGCTTGCGAAGACGCGGTAGAGGATGACTGTGAGGTATGACGGGATGAAGAGCAGCGAACCCAGCCGGAACATGGAGAGGTGTGAGAATCTGCCTCTTGGAGGGCTGAATAAGGCGGAAGGGTCTCAGTCGGCCATCTTCCTCCAGCATATGGACAGTTTGAAAAGACATACCCGATATTCCTGTACGGCATATAAATCAATTAAAGCTCCACGGCGAGAATACAGAACGCCGGAAGGTAACTTACGGATATAATACGAACTGGTACGCGATCTGGGCGAGACACATCAAGGCAACTGCGAGGACGGGATGCGTCAGCAACAGATTACATATCTCCGGTCGGCGAATGCGCTGAGTCGGATCGCGAGAAGGTAAAGGACGTACTGAGTTGCGAGAAGTGACCGGCGTTCAAATTGAGACCACCCGACGGGTATTTGCTGTCAAATAGACGCATTAGCATTAGTGACCGAGATCCATGAGCTTGTCGTAAGTTGGCCGAGAGCAAAGCAACCATGCCTCCTGCTCAAAGCGAGCCTCTCCGAGATGGACAGCAATCGAGAAGACAAGAACTCACGAGACAAGGTAGAGATAGAACACTTGGTCGTGCGTGGTTGAGTGGAGCGCGAGCCACCCATACTGCAAGATGATCGCCAGTGGAAGCATGCTCATAATCGAAGGCTCGTTCTCCGCAACTATGGACGTCGCAGAGGGACTAGTCCCACGCGACGCGCGCCGGCTCTGCTCTGCAATGGGCGTCAGCGCGTCCATCTCCTCCTCCGCCTCGGCCTGCGCAAGTAGCTGCTGAGCCTCAAGCACGGCCGGAGGCGTGCGCACACCGACGTGCGAGAAGATGGGAGGCACGCCTGACGACGGCCGGCGAAGTGGTAATTCGTCTGCCTCCGCTCCGGGAACAAGCGATGACGAGCCGCGGCGCAGATTCGAGAAGCGGCGCGCGGAAGAGGACGGGCGGAGTTGGCTTGACGATGCTCGATGCGCAGCGGGTGTGCGAGCGGCGGCCGACGACACGCGACGAGAGAAGCGATTGTGTCTAGGGGTTGAAGGCGAGCCGTAATGGTCTCCCTCTTCCAATTCGTCATCATCAACGGCATGCTCATGCGCGTAATCTGAGAATGATTCCTGCTGCTCCGCGTCTAGCTCGCTGTCGCTCTCCTCGAACGGATCCTCATTGTCTGCGTTGATCGCCGCAGCAACCCAGAGATCGGCAATATTCGTGACCGCGTTCTCGTTGGCCATGAGGAGGCGCTGCGCGAAGTTCATGTCGCTCCCAGTCGCCACGCTCGAAGGTGCACCCTCGAAAGCGCTCTCACGCCTGCGACGCAGTGAGAGCGTCGTGCTTCCACGCCGACTCGCCATACTGGCGGCGCTCGCGAGACGATTACGGTATGAGCTGCCATATCCGTATGCCGAGCCGTTCGTTCTGCTCACGCGGGAGAAGGTGCGGAGTTTGCGTGCCGAGGTCGATTCGACGAGCGGCATCGGGGGCTCGACTGGCCGGGAAGGACCCGGGGAGTCATGTGCTTGTTCTGGGGACCTCTTGGCAAGGTAACCCGAAACCTTGTGGCGGAGAGAACCGTAGAAGCTACGGTCATCGGTCTCATCGAAGTGGGGCGTGGAAGGGCGGGATTCTTCTTCAGGAATGCTGGTGAGTTTCTCGGGCGGGAGTTGGATGGCGCCTTCCCGGGGCCCACAGTCCGGACTGAGGAATAGGGACAGCACGGAGCCTGGTAAAAGTTAAGCTAAAAGCCATACGAGATGTCGCGTGGGAATAAGACAGACCAATGAACGTGATCGACGCGGCGACGCAGCATGGCAGCAAGTACGGGTAAGTCACGAACAGGGGCACCTTCGCAAATACGTTCGGCCACGTCTGGGCGGGCGATTCGACTGAATATGACCTCGATGACTAACTATATGCGCTAGACGGAAACGAAAAGACGCACACGTCCCACCCACGATAGCACCGGACACACCTCCGAAGCCCCAACAGAATCTGAACGCGTAGATGATTTGTGGTCAGCGGAGTGCGATATCACCGGTCACCGACTAAGGAGAATCACCCAAGGATTGCATACGCGCGACCCTCGTTGCTTTGATCGGTAATAGAGGCCACGGTACCACGAGCCACGCCAATCGCGCCAGCGAACACGCCTTGCATGAGGCGAGTCGCAATTGCTTGTTCAATTGAGGTCGAGGTGCCGAAGAGACAACAAGTAACGGCACTGCCTAGCAGAGAGATCGTCAGGACGATGCGTGGGTTGTGCTTTGAGGCTACGGTTGCCTGTACATTGTATGTGTGAGAACGGACTGAGGAACGTTTGTTATCCCTAGAGTAGCTCACCCATAGAAGAGAGGTGAGAAATTGCGTCAGGAAGAATGTCGACACTGTCAACTAGCGTCAGCACGAGAGGAAAACAATCTCCTCGGATCATCTCAGGGCAACATCAATGCAAACAGCCGCTCAATGTCTCGCAGCGTCGGCTGGGCCTCGTCTGTCACTGTCATGGGAAACAATAGGCGGCTGAGAATGCAACTTATATGGAAAGCCCGATTGCGACGGCTCCCGAGGCATAGGTTGAAGAGTTTTTCTGTCAGGGCTGGTGCGACTTGAACATCGCCACAATCCCTTCTGCGTCTTCAGTGATAACTTAGCAACAACCATCCGAACCTATTTGGACGAAAAAAGCCGAACAGGAGGGACGACCACTGATCTCATGACCAATTGAACACCATCCCGGTGGATGCTCCCATGTTCCTGACGATGCGTCCGAAAGCGTGGCAACACTCACCCAATAGTCCTGTCCAGTATCCGACTTGTGATTCGTCGTGGAATTGCCCGAAGCCTGAGAGGCAGACCATTGAGTTCCGGTAAACCAGGGCATATGGTGACAAACGCACCTTCGACCATGAACAACAAGAACGGCGCAGATACGTTCGCACAGAGAAACTCCCCTAGCATCGTCTGTATCATGCAACCTTCAGTCACGCGAGCCTTTATTCCCCCTGCGTAAATAAGAACGCTCACAATTGACAAGACAGCCATTGATAGTATGGGGAGAGGTGTGGTATACACTTCTCCCGATGCTTGCAGCGCGCTTGGAATTGCCGGTCGCTCTGGGGTCTGTGTGATTCCACTCTCCTCATCTCCGCCTCCCGCTCGACTCCATCGGTCTAGTATGCTTGGCTTGCGAACGAGTCCTGAGAAAGAGACTCGAGTACTTGGTCGTCGTACACCATGCGGTCCCCCTCCTTGCATCTCTCGTGCATCTGGATCAATATCGAGAGCCGTGTCGCCTGTCCCAAATACCCGCCGTGAAGGCATGATAGCTGAAGAGCCCGCGGACTGATAACGGCCAGACTTCGCTGAATGCGTGACAAGCCTTGCAATGAGAACGGTAGATTCAGAAGCTCAGCGCGCGCAGATGCAAATATCTATCGCCGTATGGAGAACGAGTGTTAGCGAGGAGATGGAGGCTGTTCGAAGAAGTGGCTGACCGCCATGGAGCATTCCGAGCTGCGCCAATGGATAGTCACGTGACATACGGTTACGGCCGACGGCCCTTCAATTTCTTGAACCACCTCTGCATGAGAAGTTAGGAGTATTACACGAATTATAATAGACTGATCATAGCCCTTGACGATGTTGATTGTTTTGTAGGGATCAGCGCAGGAACTGATACTCTTCGTTGACTGAACGCTGTCCACGACTTTCCTTCCAATACAACAAAGCGGAAAATTCCCAGGTCACAGAAGATGACGATCATATCATAATCCCTCGAATACCGGCGCGAAGTACAGTATTTACCACATGAGCAAGTACTGCGTCTGTGCGTTTAGGCTGCGAGATGAGCCACGATGTCGCTATCTTCGACTGATCGTCCCTCTCAGTCATGCGCGAATGAAGGCCCTGGATGGGAAGAGTACGGAATGATACTAGGACATGGGAGAGTAGACGATCGCGGGACATCGCGACCAGAATAATCAAGGCACTTTGCAGTCGGTAAGTACATGCTGCCTGCTCGAGCTCATGGCCATGCTGGTATCATTCACAACGTGCACCTTGTATGACAAGCCGGCGGGTGCATGCGAAGATATGACTTTTGCTGCCGTACCATGAATGCAACCGATCCGGCAGATATCGCACGACAACACACTATCGATAGGTATGCTGCATTCCACACTCTTGTCCATCCGGGCCTACCGTCCGAAGACTCGCATCCCGCCTTTTGGCTGTCGCACACCGACCAATCCCTTACATGTACCCATGTAGGTCACACAGAATCATGAACATCTTGGCAGTGTGTACCGCGCGGATGTCTGCCATCGATGGATGACGCTGCAAAACAAACTATGGTGATACCCATACGTGGACTTATCCCTACATTACTACGATCTTCGTCCAAGCACATTCTCAAGGTCGTTCTCATGTGGTGGGTTCGACAAGTTGGTGACCTTATCGCTGCTGACCAGCGCCGTCAAAGTTCAGGGATAACATCGGCACTATATCACTTGAACGCGCTCGAATCCCCTCACGGCTACGGTCCCGTGTGGGGGTAACTCTCACTACATAGCAACAATCGGTCTCTCGTAGCGCGCGCGCGGCCGGACTTCGATCTGTAGCGTTGGGGATGGGTCCTGGCATAAGTTAGGATTTTCGGGCGGTGATGCCATCCGCCGAATTGGTCCGCGCGGAGACCGGTCCCAGACCTGTTGCAACCGAGCGACAGGGTCCCCAAACCCCAGATCGTCTTCAGATTTCCTATGGTTCCCACTCAATCTCAATCGCGGGCGCCGAAATGCAGGGTTGTGATATTCCGCACGCACGGCCTAGGCTGAGGCCCCCTTGGCATGCACTTTGCCTGGCTAATATCTCGCCCGGCCTCTGAAGCTCCACTCTCTCCCGTCAATGCCAACTCACCTCTTCATCATAATATGGCACAAGAGAGTTCGTGCACCGAACTAAGAATTGGGAATGCGGAGGACCTGAAGTATAAGGTGTGGGATACATAGATATATCGAGGGCTGACAGACGCTGACGGAGCATAAGTTCAGGTGAAGCTGCTCGAATAGCGCCAGGTACCGAACATCATTCTGCGAGAGTGCCAATAAACAGGATATCCCCGCGCCTCATGAATTGTTCACTAAAGTATGAGAGACAGAGACAAGTCCCGTTTGCCTGGACGCTCTTCGCTTGTAAACTTCATATTCATAGCGACGCTTACCCCACGCTTCAAAGGCGGCAGTACGAATGACGGGTACAGCCTACGCGGCGTTTCTCACGTTCATAGTGCAGCCATTTTGACTTACTGCCTCGCTAAGATCACAGATCCCGCCTCGCCGATTGCGAGGAGATCGCCGAATCTCAACAACGCCCGCCTATGCATGTTGGCGACGAACCTTCACCCTCTCCAGTGTCCACGAGTCTCCCTCACATCTTCTCACATGCGGCCGGATCCGAATTCGTTCTCCCGGTCGCCACGTACTGCCCGTCATTTCCCCGCCCTGCTGGAGTCATTTCATATACGCAGCGCTGATTAGAGTGTCCGTCCTGACAGATACCTTGCACTCGTATCACCGCGGCTTGTACAGCCTCTCGCCGACGTCCAACGATCCCAACATATATCGAGGACTTGATCGGCGAATTGGAAGCACCCCCAAGTTCCCCAGAAGTCAGCATAACAGAAGAGGTACAATCTGAGAGGAAACCCCGGCATGTCAGGGCTGGAGAACATCGCTGTCGCTCGTGTGACTTGACGTCCGAATCGGTAGAGTGCGACTGTCGCTTCTCGTCGAAGCATCCCCTCCCATCTCTGGCATCCTCCAGATCGTCAGGTTGACATTGGCATCAATGGCCTTGTGAGTCTTCTCGACCCCCGACCCTTGGTAGGCACGGTGAAAATGATGCTTCTCTCAAGAGCTTATTGTTTACCGGACACAGTCGCATGTCTTCGCACAACTTCACCCGCATAGCCGACATTTCGGTTGACCCGGTGCGATCTGAAACGCGCTCTCAAGAATCTCATGCCGCACACGACGCCCGTGTCCTCTCGTTATGGCCCGCGATTTTGCCACACAGCCTCGAGGTCTCACAGCGCCACGACCCGCCGCGCGAACCCAAGAACAATATTCATAATTCCACCGAATTTGGGGAATTTCCGGCTGCGCTTGGTCCGCCTTGCGCACCCTGCCTTGGTGTAGTTTAAAAGCACCTGGGTCTCTCTCGCTAGAGGACTCCGCCATCCCACCTTCAGCAGACCCCACTCCTGTTGACTTGCTGCCTCCACGCTCTTTTGGTCTTATTTTGTTTTTCATTCTTCAATAGAGTCAAACATGACTGTCGCTTCGCCGCCTCCTTCATCATATCGCCCGACCAGTATTATCTTCCCCGACCTAATCTCGCCTTGTCCATACCCACTCCGTGTCAACCCACACTGCCAGCTCGCCTCCGCAGAGTCCAAACGATGGCTCATCCAGGGGTGTCGACTCAAGAAGAAGAAGCGCGCTGCGTTTCACGGACTCAGAGGCGGTCTCCTCACCGCGATGTGCTACCCTCTCGCCGACTATGAGCAGCTCCGAGTGTGCTGTGACTTCATCAATTACCTCTTCCATCTTGACAACATCTGCGACGAGATGGACGACCGTAGGACAGTTAGCACCTCAAGCGAGATCATTGGTGCACTTCGGGACCCGCGTGGCTTTCGCGCCTCGTCAGCAGTGGGACGACTCACGCAGAGGTGAGTATCCTCATGGCCTGGATGTTTGTTTTGCGCCTTGCCGATTGCATCCCTTTCGGCGCGTTTTGGCTGACACGTTCCACGCAGCTTCTGGCGCCGGCTTACTGCGACGGGTTCCCAAGGCGCGCAGAGGCGATTCATCGAGACGTTCGAGCTCTTCTTCCGCGCAGTGACCCAGCAAGCAAAAGATCGCGCGTCTGGGAACATCCCAGATCTCGAGTCATACATTGCCATGCGCCGGGATACAAGTGGGTGCAAACCGTGTTGGGCCCTCATTGAGTACGCAAACAACGTGAGTGTCCATGCCGTAACGTACTACCGCCGAGCGCGAAGGGTCCCACGCTCACCTCTCGCACAGCTCGATCTGCCAGACTGGGTGATGGAGCATCCTGTCGTTCTGGGCTTGGGTGAAGCCGCGAACGACTTGGTCACGGTGAGTTTGTGTGTGGATATATTCCCCTGAAGCCTGTACTGACGAGTCCCTTGCTTCTAGTGGTCGAACGTACGTCTTCTCCGCTATTCGCCGGATGTTCTGTACGTCTCGCCCCTGCCCCTTCGCGCATACTAATCTGTCTCCGCCGGCTGCAGGATATCTTTTCGTACAACGTGGAGCAAGCGAACGGTACGTACCTTTCGTAGCATCGTTCCCGTTGTCGTGTCAGTCCTCGAGATCACTGAACGGCTGCTGACTCCTGATTCGCCGAACAGGCGATACGCACAACATGGTTGTGATCGTCCAGCACCACGAAAAGCTCGAGCTCCAAGAGGCCATCGACTACGTCGGGGACCTCTGTCTCGGATGCATCGACCGCTTCGACGCCCTTCGCAAGGCTCTTCCCTCGTGGGGTCAAGAGATCGACGAGCAGCTGAACGTATACATCGATGGCCTCGGTGACTGGATGATCGGCAACCTAATTTGGTCGTTCGAAACCGAGCGCTACTTCGGCAAGGAGGGTCCCCAGGTTCGCCACGACCTGTCTGTCCGCCTCCTTCCCCTTCGCAAATGATGGCCGGACGAACAGGCGGTGCGGCCTTCTTTGTGACCGAGATCCCGTATGCACGCGTAGGTATGTCGGCGTCTCACCATCAAATGGGCTCCCGGCTGGCTGTGATGGTGGTGTGGGAGCCTAGAGGCGAGACTCGTGGCTGACGTTGCTCCCACCAGGACTTAGATGCCGGTCGAAAAGCCCTCGGCCCTTCTAGCGGGGTCGTCCTCGAAGCAGTCTCTCAGGCTTATGGACCGCTCAGAGTCGGCAATGCGCCCGGCGATTGAGATCTACTTTGACTTCCACTACCACCGAGCCACGGAACCTCGCGACTACCGGCTGTGAACGTTCCCGTGAACTCCGTACACCTAAAAACGGACGCGTTGCGCGTATTTCCGATCTCCATTCTTCCTTGTATCCGTCGTCTCGTCTCGTCATGCGCTTCGATTACAGCATCCCTTCGTTCGTCTTGATGTTCGCACTCGGACACCGTCCTCTTCCTAACATCTTAGCATCCCGGCCCCCATCGTGGAAGGCCTTTGGACGTCCATTCGTTCAACGTCGTTCTCTTGATATTCTCTCCCTTGGTCTATTCAATTCGCACCAAAGATTGCTAATCGTAGACTTGTCGATCTGAGTCTCCGTCTCCTCCCTCCTGTAGCATGGTTCACATATTTATTCTCCTTTCGGAGTCTCTATCCTATATATCGCCTATGTTTCTGTCCACGAACATGAGGGTAGCGACCTCATACGCACGCATGCGTCTTCAGCATACGCGTAATTTATAGACACCTTTTGTTACTCTTTCCTCATCTTTCCCTAGACCATCGTTATAATCCCTTGCACGTAATGTCCTCCTCGTAATCCCATCGAGTCGTGCCGACATGTCCTCGCGACCTTTGTTGTGAGCATCCACACGGTTGATCGGCCGACACCACGCGATTATATTTATATTTGTCTTCACAGGCGAATCGCAGGCCGTAACTCGCAAGAGTTTGGCCCGTCGGGGTAGGGTAGCCGACGGCGATCGTTGCGGGTTTGAGGCTATGCGACTCAGAGACCACACAGAATTGCCCCCCAGAAAGCGATCTAACTACACTATACCATTTGCTCCTGGCTTGATGTTCTTCGTGACAAGTTGCAGGTGCTTAGCATGGCTGACGCGTATCCAGGACCATTTATCATAGTAAACCGAAGTCTACTTTACACTCAAATCGTGAGTTTCGTCGGATGGTTGAGCTAGCCCTACACAGCCTAATCGCGACGATAGCTATCCTTGAAGTCTGAGTTCTGTGAGAGAACGAAACGGGTGAGTGTCGAAGCTTTGACTCGGAAACGGATGGACAAAGTACCTTGGTGTACTGCCCGCCACGATCATTCAACCTAGTGCTCTGGGCCGGCTGCCCCTGGTATCTACTCTGGTCTTCTTGCTTCGGATCGCCCTGTTGACCCCCGATGAGCATCACACATCCGGCGTACAACTCAGCGAAAGCTTACGTGAAGCTTGGTGAGTACGCTGCTCACAATGCCTCTATCGTTCCGCCCAATGTTGTTCGACCCGTTCTGGCCGCTCCCGACCTGAGACCCCTTGCCAGTGGAGGGCTCCTCGTTTCCATCCTCGTACGCACCGGCACTCCCACGGGGTTTGCCAGTGTCCGCGGGGGCGCTCGTCTGAACGAGGCCGCTGCCCGATTGCCCGCCAGAGTGTTTGCTTGTGGTGCCCACGGGGTTGGTAGGCAGATACTGCGTCGGCTCCTTCGAGTTACGGACGCTCGTCTGCGTGCCTCCCGGAGAACTGGTCCTCGACATGTGTTCAGGCGCTTGGAGTGCGTGGCGGTATTGCCCTGATAACATTAGCGTTAGATGACGAACGCAAGGGAGAGTGGACGGACGTACATGTTGGCATCGTGTTGGGGTCGTGGCTCACTTTCGCCATCTGCATGTAGAAGAAGGCGCCAAGGCCCACTGCGACGGTGGCCATACCCACGCCCATCGTCTGAGAGAATGCCAACGAATTTGTGTGTGCGAACCATGCGTGAAGGACAGGAAGACATACCGTCAAACGGCCACCTGTGCCTGACGCGTGCATGGCCGCGTTGGCCCGGCCGGATTGGGCGGCGTTGTAGCGTAGCTGGGATGAGCGCATTGTGTGCAGGAGGAGTTTTCTGGACAGAGGTGTATGTGTGTGTAACAGCTAGTGGTGTAGATCTGACGAATACCAACGGCGCTGTTATATACACAGGTGGCTGGCGGGCAGGGGATGAAATCGAACATGAAGTCAACCCAGTGGCTGAAATGGGAAGTCGGGATGCCTTATTGGACGAGTCGATCTGCTCGCCTCGGCTGACGTCGTCACATCCCTCCCAGTAGAATCGGCGGCCTGCGCGGGTGGTAGCCACCAAACAGCCCCGGAAGAGACTGAAGGAAGCCTTGGAAGCTCATCATTTGCTATGTTGTGTGCAGTAGTCCTGGAAGTAGACATCTTGATAATGACTACACACCCTCCAACGCATCCACAAGACATGATGAGTAGACCTAGTGGGCTAGCATTGAACGTCGAACACACCGTTCTTTCTTGGATGAAGTTGGGCCAAAGCTGATCTAAGGCGTTCGAGGGACGAGCCTGCAGGAATGTCATAAGCAGAGTAAGCCCGTACTTGTGGGGCCCCAAGGCGATCCAAGTTAAATCATGTTGGTCCATGTTGATGACACCGCGCTACGATATATGTCGGACCGAGTCGACCTTAGGCGGCACTTGGGAGGCCCACAGTGCGTTGTAATCGGACAATGTGCTGATTGCCGCACGAGATCCATAACCCATGACAGTCGACCCTTCGTGTGGACATATGTGTATGAGACACGTTGCGCTGAGGATGAGTGCAAGCGAATTGCAGATCAGTATTGCAGTGCTGCTGCTGGCAGCCCCACGGCGCCATTTCTCGCCTCCCGATTCGATCATCGGCGCTTGAATTACCATTCTCGACGCAGCGTGCGACAGGCGCCTTCTGCGAAGAAAGACCACGCCACCCTCCGCGCGCTGTCCACCCTCTCCGCCCGCAAGCGAGGACAGGGGCTTCCGCGACGACTTCGACACCGAGTACGAACGCGTGCAGCTCACCGCATACTTCGCGACGCTCACAAAGTCGTCCAACGTCCTGAACGAGTTGCGTCCTCCTCCCCATCGTCTCCGCTGAGTTGTTCTGCGCGTCAGCTCCCACGCTTCACCTTCTCCAGCTCGTCGACCGACACGCTGTCCTGACCGCGAGCCTCTAGAAGACCGCGGAGGCGGTTCCAGGCGACGGGGCATGATGGACCGCCCGTCCGACTCCGATCGCTACCGCTAGGACAAACCCGCTCACTCCCGGCCCCTTCGTGTTGTCCCTGTTGTCATCTGTATCGTCACTCCTCACGAGATTCCACGAGTGCGTACTATGTTGTGTATCAGGCCTCGTACGTCGTCGCGCAATCTGACGTTTCTGCCGTGGAAATCAAGCCCGCTCCCAGTCTTCAGCGCACGCGGTCTTGTTCTCAAGTCAAATGGTTTCGTATTGTTCACTTCGTTTGTACTGAAAACGAGGGAAAAGCGAAATTGGTGATGCTGCACCCCCTTCCCCCAGGGCACTTCTCCGTTCTGCTAACCCAATTGACATCGCCCGCGATCATCGCTACGACCGTGGCTACGACCGTGATGCCTTCCCAGCGGAGGGGTACTAGCGATGGCTTGTCAAGGGAAACTGTATAGCAGAGCCTCGGATACTCAGAGCTCTTCTCACAGGTATGCAGATCGTCGACCTACCGAGTGTTCCGAGAGAGAGAGAAGGGGAAGACCCACTCGCCATCGTCTCCGTAGGCCGAAGCGGCTGATGAGATAAGGGGGAACCACCGTCCAAGTCCGTTAGTCCCACCTGGTATACTACCCCAAGACTCCGGCGGCCCGGGAGTGCTAAGGGAGATACGTCAGGGACCACGGAGGACGAGTTTGGTTGGCGACTGCATGATTTGCCGCGAGTGGTGAGCGACTAGTATACGTGCTGGTAGAGCTGCCTGTGATCGTCCAAGGAGTCAGGTTTGGGAAGAAGGACGAGAAGATGAACCCATGCTTACTGATTGAACATCCTCAGTCGTCACTAATGAAATCCTCGGCAATTGCAATACCCGGAAGCGGCGACGTTCACGACTCGGGTGTGGGGCAGGAGTGACATGTTGACTGGACAACTCTCCTTGCCGATAGACGGATAAGTAGTAGGCGAGAACGAGGCCCGATGCGTTCATGGGGGCCAAGGGGCGACGTCCCAACTCGCATACGAAGTCGAAGTGAGGATGATCTACCGAGATGCGGAGAAGATGGCAGTTGGGGGCTGAGGAGTGGTTGCGGCGCTGTGCGGGTTCTTGAACCGCTGGCAGGGCAGGCTGATAGATGTGATGCCGGGCTGACCTTGACGGAGGTTGGGTTATCAACCGCGTGAAGATGATGCTAAGTGACGTCCGTTGGCGCGTACGAGGCAAGTGGGGGTTTGGACTCTACGATCGTCTCCTTGGATGACATATTCGCAAACCAGGTGATTTCTCGTGAGTGTCATGCAGACGGAAAATTATCATGATGCCGCCGCTTATTACAGCATCATCTAAGGTCACGACACAAGACGCTAGGAACGGTGTCAGCCATGCACCTTCAAGTCCGATGTAGTCGCACAGTCATCGCTCATGGAGGCAGACCCGGGGCCAGAATGCATTTCGGTTGAGTACATGGTTTGTCTTCTCGAGGAAACAAGGTAAAGAGGGCCAAACCAAAAGCAGGTAAGGGCGCTCCCTCCCGGTACTTCGAATGCCAGTGCAAGGCTGGCGGTCTTGGACCGAGCTCAATGTCACAATTGACTCCTGTGATTTTTCAATAGAGGACAAAGAGACACAACACGTGAAGCAAGTTAGATAGATGCTCTCCTCTCGGATAGCGCACTTGTCTAAATCAGCACCCGTACAGTGCCCTGTTGCTGTAGTCTCGGCAACCGCTTCTCCAGCGCGCTCTCAAGCGCTACCTTGATTGCTCCCGCATCCCTGTCGCCGCACAAGATCTCGTCGAACCCAAACTCCACACGCTCGAGGGCTGGCAGCCCAAGCAGCGCATCCTCAAAATCCGTCCACAGCTCTGAGTCCTCTTGCATGCCGGGCCCTTCATGCGCGTTCTGCTCTCCGTCTTCGCCATGATCGCCGTCTTGGGCGAGAGTGATGAATGCTCTGGCTACCTCCACACGATCTGATCCCGCGTCCATGCGGACGTGCGTAAGTGCAGAGAGCTCGCCTCGGTATTCAGAGAAGAGACCAGTGTAAGTGAGGAGCATGAAGAGGACCACGTCAATCTGGTCGTGCACCGATTCGGTGATGCAACAGAAGCACAACACAAGCGACTCCAGCGCAGCGCAAGGTGCAAGGGAAAACGGGTCCGACGCTGCGAAGAGCAATGGTTGGGTGAATTCGAACGTGCAATCGTTACCAGACGATGCTCACCGACCGAGGGGGTCTCAGGCTCCAGGATGTCCATGTTCAGGTTTATCCGCAGATATAGGGTACGGAACGTGGCGCCAGTGCGGTGCACAAAGTTCGAAAAGACCCCTAAATCCTCCAAGTTGTGAATGGTGAGACGCATATGGGTGATCTCCTGGCGGTCAGTCCAGGCGGTGTCCGCGAAGAAATCGTATATGACACTCGCGGAGGGCATATCAACGCTGTCGATGTCCAGTGACTGAATGAGAGGGGGCTTGAAGACAGCGCTGAGTCGGGGCAAAGTGGGTGCAGATATCAGCAAACCCATGTGACCCCCGATCCGAAGTGAGCGGATGTCGCTGAACATACAGAGGAGTGCGAGGAAGTGGCGCGGATTTCCCCCCGGCGCGGAGCAGCAAAAGAGGGTCAGCTCATCCAACCTCCGGGTAGGTCGTTCGACAGGGACAACCGGTAGGTCATTTATGATGTGGGAAGATTCTAGTGACAGCGACCTCAGTTGGGGCAGCTTGTCCATGAGAGCACGGAGGAACCTGAGGGTGACCCGGGAGTTGTGGGCCCCGCCGTTCATGGTCAGCTTTCTGACATATGTTCCAATGGCTGGAGGGGGTCGTGAGGGCGACTCGGAGTTTGTGAGGCATTGGAGGAACTTGGTCAAGGTTCCTGCGCGTCCGTGGGTGGGAGGTGAATGATTAATGGTGACAGTATGGAAGAGATGGGTGCGGCTAACGGCGAGCCACCGGAAGCAGACGAGGGAGCAAGCAGACATTGATGCTTTGTCGTCTCGGAGAAGGTCGATGATGGGGCTCTCGAGCTCTGGAGGCAGGGATGGGAATGTATCGAAAGTCATCTTCGATGGTCGTCCGAAGTTACGTCGACCTTGGTGGACCAAGGGCTATACCTATTGATCAAGTTCAGAAGGTACATTCGGCCTGAGACGCACATACGCACCTCTTGTAGAGATGTACTGTTCCAAAGAGAGTATGGCACTACCGTCCCTGCAGAAGCACGAGACTAGTACTCACCTGGAGGTATTGCCTGCTACGGTCAGTGCCACGATGGCTCTCAAATTGCAGTCTTTTGGGCGTGGGATGCTTCGGCTGCTTGCTTGTATTTGGTCCGCCGTTCGACACCGGCTGGCACGGACAGTACCGTAAGCACCTTGAGGACCGCCTTGGAGTTTCTATCGAGATGGGGGATGCCTTGCTCTGCCGCAGCCCCAAAACGTGCAGCCAGACGTTCACCAGGCTAAAAACAAATTGGCGATGCCAGTGACCACGCACAATCGAGTTGCCCTATTAAACGTTACTGCGGGTCAAGTGGGAGCTGTGGCCACAAGGCATTGATATCGCTCACTTGGTTGGAGTTAGGAAACAGGCTGGTGATTGCATTCAGACATATTATTATGTATTCTGCCTCCGACAAGCATGATTATGGTTCATTACACGAACAAAGCAAGCCTGAGATACATGATAAATAGTACAATCCGGCCCATCAGAACCCCTGTGATTCAACAGGAGGGATTGGCAGCCTTGAGTATTGCGAAACAAATGTATCTACGTAGAACGTGACCGCCGCCCGCTGAACCTCTTGGTATTCTTGCTCACGCATAATGCCTTTCGCAGCCTGAATAATAGACTCGGGGCAATCCGGCCAACGCACCAGCACCCGCGCGAAGGTTCGCAGGCGCTCTCGGATCGAACGATGCGTGCTTTCACGCGCGCATTCGCGTCGCGCCCCGCAGACTTGCTGCTACTTAAGTAGCCTGCATATCTCGCTTCTCCTCCTTTCCTCGCCTCTCTCGCCCCTCGGCGGCGTATCTGCCCTATGGCTTTGATCGCCCTTTGTGAACTGCTCCTCCACTCATCTCGTCCTCCTCACCGACGGCGCTGGCCACCGCTCCATGCACGTCGCCCCCGACGCGTTCACGGTCACCAACCTTCGTCCACCGACACCTTCGTCCACGTTACCGATCTCTCCGGCAAGGAGACCATCTCCCGTGTTACTGGTGCGTTCCCTTCATACCCTATGTTCTCCGAAGTGATTATTATGAGATCATATTCACTCGCATCCCCCTACGCTGCCATGCTTGCTGCCCGCTGCCGTGAGGTAGATATCACCGTCCTCCACGACTGATAGTGCGCGTGCGATTGGAATAGCTCTCGCGATCAACGGTAAGCATCCGCGGACCGCTGTCGACACGAACCCGGCCATCGCGCCGTCCTTCCAGGCTCTCGGTATTCGTCAGAGCGGGTGCATACGGCGCGTCCTGGGGATCGCACAGCCTGAGCCAATCTGCTCCTCCCGCTCAGCGACTCCGTCCTCTCCCCCCAATATCCGCGTCGCCGCATCGACTGCGACCCCACGCCCTCCTCCACCCACGCCTGTCGTGAGGCGTAGGACGCGCCCTCTCCCGCTACCGCGGTGGCGCCGATACACGCGGTCTTGCGCGTGTTCTCGCCTCAAGACTCAATCCCTGCCAAAGCCTCGAGCTCGAGTGCGCTCTGACCGCCCACGCTGTCATACCCGCCCAAATGCCATGCCGGAACGTCCCCATCGACGTGAGGACAGAATTGGGATCGCATCGCTGAGCACGTCGCCATGACACCATCTGCGCTCTGGAGGGCTTCGCTCGCTGACTGCTTACGCGTCTGCAGCATTCACCGAGTGATCTCGATTCTGCCGTCATGCAGGGCAAGACTGCGAAGGTCATCGAGCATTCGACCGACAGCCCCCTCCGGAGTCGCGTTCGCCAAGCTCTGCTCGTGCCGAGCGTCCCGACGGCGTCGGTCTTCACCTTCAAGTGTGTCGTCTCCCTATCTCCTCGCTCTAACGATGCGGCCAGGCAATGAGCGCGCGCCCCGACGTCAGTTCCAACCACCCCAGCACAAGAACTTCCGACCGCGGCCACCGCCGTCACAAAGTACAAAGCGGCGAGTTCAACCACCGACAGCCGCGTTCACGAAGAATGAAGACCGCCTCACCCAGCCTCGCAAGCCGCACCGACCTGCCACGTCTAAGCGTCTCATTGGCCGCCATCACGTCCGCAAACGACGTGCACAAATGAATCCCCGCGTGCAAGGTCAACCTGGACCGCGAGCGGAAGGCGAACGGCGTTCCTGCAGGGGCCTGCGCTCGCCTCAGATGGGATAGAGCGAGGAGACGACCTACTCCCACCGTCAACGTCAGCCGGGATCGACGGCTGGTGAGGGGCATACGCGTACAACGCTACGCACGACACATGCGCGGATGAGGGGGAGAAAGCGGTGGGCACCGTATGTCGCCTTTGCATCAGGGCTCGTTTTATATCCCCCAATCTCACCGTGCCGGTGTCGGATGCCGACCGCTCTGGCTGTGCTCGGGGGCCGGAAGTCCGCTGTAAGTGTTGGTGCGAGCAATTCACGACCCTGTGCGGGATGACGTGCAAGAGAGGCAGGGCCGGGAAGAGGGTGTTACGAACACGGGTGAAGTGCACCGCTCGGTTCGGTGCACTTCGATCTCAGAGCCATCCGACGACGCGATGCTCGCCGTCACGGTGCGGCCGGTGCCCTTGTCGCTCAGCAGAAGGAGCGGGACTGTGACCGCAAGCAGGGGGCGAGAGCGGTGATGGCATAACGGGCGTGAAGACGCGATCAGTACGGCGATTGGGGTTGTGTCCGCTTACGCCGTATATCATCATAGGTCCCTGCAGCGTCCACTGCACGTCGGTGCGACGTCCTTGTATGTGTACGCGATACATTCATTGCTTTCGTTTCGTTCCTCCGCACCGCTGTGTTGTGCCCCATTTCCATGCGAGACGAACCGTATGCTGCTCGGCGCAACGTACTGAGGAACTGTCCCCGGACTTGCGCTCACTGTTCATACGTTGGAGACGAGAGGTCGAGTTCTCAATCACCGTTGTGGCTTTCCGGAAAAGCGACGCAAAGGTGTTTCGAAATCAATACCATCGAAGAGGCCTGGGACTGAGCATTGCGCTGTCTCACCCTTGGGGCGGCGATCCCTGGCGGACATCGGATGTAAGAGCGTTCGTGCCAAGTGGCGAGACAAGAGCGCACGGCTGCCCAATGATTGTGTCCGCCGGCGGGGTGATCTGCTCGGAGATCGAGTCGAAATATTCATGCTTTCACTCAGATTTCAAGCGCAGGTAAATGCGCCATCTCACTACTGCTACCCAGTCACAAATAGGTTAATTCCTGTCCGGTGCACGGTATTCGATATTTCACATGGGGTTCAAGCGCCAAAGTGTACAAAGTTAATCTAGCGGTCAATCGTTACATTCTTGTCGGAGCGTAGTTTCGTAACAGCATGGTGCAAAGCCTCTGCAGAGCTTCTGTACCCTATTTTCTGCCGCCTGTGCAGCAAGAAATCACAAAAAGCCTCTGTGACGACTGGACCATCTTCATCTCGCATCGGCCACAATGTCCCGACGACGCTGCGGAACCCGCAGAATTGCATGGCTGCAGCGAGGTGAATGACCTCATCCGGTGCCCCCTCGAAGTCCCCCGTGGCGGTGTTGCACGCGGAAAGAAACGCAAGCTCGGCATTTGGCAGGCGTGATCGCACGATGTTAATAAGACGGAGGTACCCCTCACCATGCAGCTCGAACGAAGAATCGAACGGCGAAGGATTCTGGTGTCCGTGACAAGTAAAGTGTGCCCATGAGTATTCGTGGAGATGAGCTAGCACAGCTTGCGGGGACGCAGCGTCGTCACAGAGCGCAAGGAACGAAGCGAAGCTGTCGGAGAAGTGGCGTATGACGTCGGCTTCTGCTGCCGCAGTTTTCAGATATTTGTGCTTCGCCGACGGATCCCCAGCGACACTGACGAGGAGCATATTCCGCAGGCCGTCATTGCCGGCGGTAGTATCATCGTCGACGCATGAAAGGGCGCGGGAAAGGGTTGTTGTGTAGGAAGATACGTAGAGCTCGTGAAAGCCGGGCTGTGAACGCTTGTACGGTCCGGCTGCATGAAGTGGCAAACGACAAAGTACTCCAGTCGGGTACCACCACACTTGGGAGTGCTGCTGGACGCCAACTTCTATGAGCTTGTTTGCTATCGGCTCAACAACAATGTCCCAGAGGGTTCGCAGTAACCTGCGGATCTCCTTGTCATGCACACTCGCGCTCGCGGTCTGTTGTGGCGCAGCATAGTTGAGAAGCGTATTCGTGCTAATCCAGGTTCACGGAAACCACGATAGAAAGGAGGCGAGAAATCCATCTTCAACGGGGCTGCTGGCATCTTCGTCCGGAGCACTATGGATCTCCTCGAGATGATTCGTGAGAGCTGCAGACAGCTTCACCAGTGCCGACGGAGTTGCAGCAGGGAGAGGCACGAGGAGTGGCGGACAATCGTGACGAATGATGAGAGCGTCCGAGCGAAATTCGCAAATGTTGACTATAATAGTCGGCCCGGTTGCAGCTGCCTTGCACAGGTCAGCGTACGGGACAGCGTCGAGGAAATTGGCGAAGCGGGGGATTCTGCGGATCTCTTCCACCACCTTGTGCAGCCGTTCAGAGGTCGTGTGCAAGGTATGCAGCTGCTTATCAAATCTTGGGGTCGACGTAGGTCCGGATGACGATGCGGCGGCGGTACCCACGGCTCCTTCGGACGAACTGGTGGCAAGCTCCTCGAGCTCTCGGCTAGACTCCTCGAACGAGCGCGCAAGATCTGGGTTGACGGCCTTCAAGTCGTCCAGTGGGTGGCGAAACCGAGTCAACCTGGCCCACAGCAGACCCCGGCCTCGCTCGAGGAGCTCGACTGCGACCTCCAGATCCCCAAGCTCAATGGCAGCCGCACAGGCTTCGCACGCAATCGAACGTCGATCGAGTTCCACGAGAAGCTTGTGCTGAAGTTCTGCTGTGGGCGTGGCAGTAAGGCAGAGGTCGAGAAGTGCCAGGGTATGTGAATATGCGGAAATCGTGGTAGGGTGCTGTCGTTGTCGAGCTGCCGTCGCCCGATCTCCTGCGGCAGTCAGGCGGTCCCGGGCCGACGCCGTTCGAAGCGTGGTCGCTCTCTCGAGAAGAGCGAACTTAGGGTCTTGACCCGTTGAGCTCCTATGCAGAAGTGCAGTAGCGAGCCGTGCAAGGATGACAGATTGCAGTGGATGCTCCAGCGGGAACAGCTCTGAGGCTTCGTGCTGATAGGAAATGATACGTTCGAGGTCTTCATCGTGAAGCGGCAGCTTGGAACGGTGAGCCAGTGCTGCGTTCACCAAGGATATGCGTCTCAAGGAATGTGAAGCTGGCAATCGGCCAAGGGCAGAGTTGAGGGCATTGATTGCATAATCAAGATCTTCTTTGTTGTGCGTGGATCTGTGTTTCTCCAACAAGGCACTGCCCAGATGTCCAGTGATCTGCGAATAGTCGATGAGTCGGTCCTCTGGGCAGCAATCTAGCGCTTCGCGCTGCGCGGCGATAGCCCTTTCCAGCGAAGTGGAGTCCCCGAGGTGGAAGAGTGTCTTGTAAAATATTCCAAGCATGCTGAGGGACATGAAGCGTTCTGCATGACCAGGAGGACGGAGATCCAGCGCCTCGCGGTGCAGTTGAATTGCTTCGTCCAAGTCGCCTCTGTTGCGCGTTTGGTCATCACGGAATCCTAGCGCCACACCGAGATTGTGGAGGGAACTTGCTCGTGAAGGACCTCCAGAACGCCTGCGTAGAGCGTCTCTGAGGTATTGGATCGCTTCGTTGCTATCCCGTGTGTCGCCGGTGTTCTCGAATCTTTCCAACAAAGCATTGGCGAGATTGTCGTCGTCGGGAGGATTGCGCTGAAGGGAAATTGCTTTCCGATTGAGAGTGATAGCTTCGTCGATGTCCTCAAGATTCCCGCCATGGCGTTGAAGGATAGAAAATTTGACGTGAAGTGCTCTTGCTAAGTTAGCGAGGGGGTTGCATCAGGAAAACGTCACGGACTTGGACCCATACTTGGGCCCAAGTTCATGTACTTGGACTCAAGTCCGTGTACTTGGCCTCAAGTCCGTGTACTTGGCCTCAAGTCCGTGTACTTGGCCTCAAGTCCATGTACTTGACCCCAAGTCCGTGTACTTGACCCCAAGTCCATGTACTTGGTCCCAAGTACACGGACTTGACCCAAGTCTATATACTTGGGGTACTTGGGGTACTTGGGCCACAACTTGGACTTTACATGTTGACTTCAGTATACTCAGGCCTCAATTTGAGCAATTGGTGTTCTATCAGTCACACATCTTGTATACTTCTTATGTAATAATATCTATCATAGACATCCATACACTAGTTGTAAACCAGTCTGTTTTAAGGCTGTAGAAGCAGCTTTATAGTCTATTAGAAGAAGGGCAATAACATGTGATAGAAGACTTTAAGTTGTTACAATGTGCTTGTTTCAGTAGTGATACAGAGGTACAATATCCAGATAATGCTCAAGAATAGTGGTATCAGTGGTGGATGTCCAAGTTCTGCTATGGTACAGGAGAGGATGGTGAAGAATTTCTCGGAGTCCAGCAAAGAGCGCTATATATGGCTGCTATTCTGTGCTAAAGTGTGAGCTTCTGTAGTGTAGTGGTTGAACATGCTGTGTTGGACACTGAGATTGCAGGTTGCTGGTTCAATTCCCTGTGGTGGCATTTTTTTTGCCGCCGCTGCACCCACTAACAAATATCGTACACTTGACCTTGATCAAGAGCAGCTGTTCTATGATTTACTTCCATGCATATCATCTATATTATTCAATACATCTCACAGTGAACTTGGGCATGAACTTGAACAGGGACTTGGAGGACTTGGCCAAGTACCTGGTACTTGGCCAAGTCGACCCACCCGACTTGGCCAAGTCCATTGGACTTGGGGTACTTGAGGTACTTGGGATACTTGAGGTACTTGGCCAAGTACCCCAAGTACCTGTACAAGTCCGTGACGTTTTCCTGATGTGGCACTTCGATGATCAGGGGGACAAGACTGGATGGCCGCGATAGCCTCCAGAATGTCCTGTGGTTCACCTGATGTCTCGTACTTGAGCAGCAAGGCGTTACCGAGGTTGCTCTGTGTCATCCACCGATCCGCATGATCTTCAGTGCGGAGATCCAGAGCTTCGCGCTGCTTTGCAATAGACTCATCGAGGTCTATGTGGTGCCCGAACAGCTTGTATCTCTCCCGCAAGCTATTCGCCAAACTGCCTAAAGTAACACAGCGATCGGGGTGAGTTCTGGGTCGAAGCTTCAAGGCCTCGCGAAAACTGTGTATCGCGCTGTCCAAAGCTTGTTTGTCCCCCGTATCATCGTATCGGCTTCGCAGCGAAAGGCCAAGGTTGTTCAATAGATGAGGGCGTGATGCTTCTGTCACAGGACACATCCTCACTGCTTTCTCGAGCAGTGCCAATGCCGTTTGTAGGTCCTCTGAGCTTCGTCTCCTGTTGTATCGAGTGCGACATGCAGCAGCATAGTCCATCAGCCAACACCACAGAGGAGTGCCAAAGTCATTGTCGTCTGGCAAATTGGTCCGCAGCTGCATGGCGTCGCCGAGTTGGTCGATGGCCTAGTCCAGGTCTGCCATATTTGCGTTCGGTTCGGAGCGCAGGAATTTATTCTTGAGATACAACCCAGCATTGAACAAGTCGTCAATCTCTTGGACGCTCAAATTGTTACGACCTGTTTGCAACAGCCTACAGATGAGTCCAATCAATCTCAAGTCCTAAACACCAAGCTTACCACTAAGGTCCCTACTCTCTAATTTCGTTGACATGCTCAACAGCTGAAGATACAGTGTTACCTCCACCCAACAAGAAGAAACTAAGTCCTGGTCAGACTTGGTCATTAGTACTGAAGAATAACATATGGATATCTACCAGTCAAAGCAACGCTGCAGTAAATATCTGTGAGAGACCCCGTGATAAACTCGGGGCTGTGAAGACAAAGATTAGATCCGACTAGAGTCGAAGCAAGATCTTCAGTCAGTAAGGAAAGACTATATTGCAGTAACCAACTGTACCTAGAGTCGAAGCAAGACTACAAAGGTTAAGTAAGTAACTACAAGTTAGAGGTAAAGGTAATGAAGTACTCACTCTTCAGTCAGTAAGGAAAGACTGAAGAGGGAGGACGCAATCTGAAGTCCTTATATACTACAGAGAAGTGTCCATGACTAATCGAAGAGTGGTTAGTCACATGTACCATAGTGCGATGAATAATACGATGGTGAAAGAATTGCGACGTATCGCACCATAGGATGAGTAAGAGATGAGTAAGGCATAGACCTGTCTAGACCGTTCTGGAGTAGTACGGATTGTCCTAGACAGTACCAGAAGAGTCCGGAAACATAGCTATAGTACA
>NW_006766909.1:115482-127648 GCF_000275845.1 Dichomitus squalens LYAD-421 SS1 | reverse complement strand
ACAGGCGCTGGTTTACACAGCTTGCCTAATACAGCCGTCACAAGATATGGAACGGCACAGCCGGTTACTGCAATAACCGAGGCTGTACTACTCATGTGGTACACACACAGCTTTGCTGTGTACGCACTGCTTCTCTGTGCGACTGTGCATCCTGGGAAGGTACTGTATAGTACTACGTAGCCACAGATGTACAGTAGTATATATAGGGGACCTCTGTACCCCCAATCTACAGTTCAGTTCACTCGAACATCTCCTCTCATCGCTCTAACAAGCCTCTTGCAACCAACAACCCTTCTAGGTGAGTTGCAGGCTATCCGCTGTCGTTGCCACCCGTGGGAGAGGCCTTCGCCCCCCGGGTTCAACAGATGTCACCCAGACCTGGTATCGAGTCGGCATTCCGTACTGGGTGCTGCAGCCGCTCACCTCGGACGTCGTAGTTTGGAAGGTTGTCGGAGAGGATGCGCTACCATTCTGGTTGTCGTCGAAGGCCTGTGACCCACCGATACTGCATCGTGCTGGCGCGTTCGTGGGCGGCGTGTCGAACCTGACCGGCAATTGGGTGAGCAGCATGGTCGCGTCCGCCTCTAAACACAACACTGGCTCCCACTTGTCTTTTTTGAGCCTCCCGTCGATCCCCGCCTGAAAACGTGAGTAACAAGCATCCCAGGTTGGAGGTGAAGGACATCGTGTCGAGCCACTTCACTATGCGTTCAGCGGAACCCGCCTCGGAAGGCTCAAAACTGTCTCGACGGAAGCGACGACGAATGGCACACGCACAAAGTCAGGACCAAGTCTCCGCAGAAAGTTCATTGACGGGGCAGAGTATTCACCAGCCCGAGGCGTCTTCCGCCCAGGCGAGATCCATCGGATTCCAACACTCTGCGCGCTGCCTTGTGCTTTCCCCCTTTGTGGACCTAACTGCTGTCTGGGCGGATGCCTTGCGGGCTGTCAGTCCGGTGCCGCCGACAGCCAATTCTGCTCTTGATTTCTTCCCACTGCCGTATCTGCTCGATACGGTCTCCGACGCCGTGACCCCGACCCCTGGATGTGCACATCAAGACCGTGTTCGCGTGGACGGCAAGGTCCACCGATATCTTCACAACCTCCTTCGGATCCGCGAGTTTTGTCGCGCCCGCTTGTTCGACGTCAGTCTCGACAACCGCCCCTTGACGATTGCTGAATGGCGCACTGCGTTATGGGGCCAGTATCTTGCCAAGAGCAGCGTGCGGAACGGTGCCGAGGGTGCCGATGCGCGACGCGCCAAGCGACGTCTCGAGGAGCGCAACGGTATCGCAGCCCTATGTCACAAAGTGGCGGACATGGATTCTTACAACGCGCACGTCGTCGTCGAGTTCCGTGGCCTCGCCGTAGACCTGAACATGATCGCTCAGGATCCGTCCATTCGGGCAGATCTGCTCTGGGAATCGCACGAGGTCAACTTCCGAGCAGAGCTCTTGGCCTTGGATACCTTGCGTGTGCAAAAGAAGGACTGGATGGAGATCAATCGCTGGGAGCGGAAGATGCTGGTGTCTGGCGTTGGGGGATCTTCTTCGTCGGCCGCGTAAGTAGCTGCCCCCATTGATCGCGAGCAACGCGTATTCTGTTGGTACTCGCCTCCAAACGAACAGTGGGAGACGTGCCGTGAGCACCTGCGAGCCTTCGCGCGAGTGCTGGTGCGCTGG
This sequence comes from Dichomitus squalens LYAD-421 SS1, assembly GCF_000275845.1. Lineage (NCBI taxonomy): Eukaryota > Fungi > Basidiomycota > Agaricomycetes > Polyporales > Polyporaceae > Dichomitus > Dichomitus squalens. Next base: position 125,966 of record NW_006766909.1, on the reverse strand, counting down.
CCGGATTGCCCCGAGATGATTGTTCAGGGTGCCAAAGGCAACCTGCTTGAGGAAGAATACCAAGAGGTTCAGCGGGCGGCGGTCGCGTTCTACGTACATACATTTGTTTCGCAATACTCCAGGCTGCCAATCCCTCCTGTTGAGTCACAGGGGTTCTGATAGCCCGGATCACACATATGTATCGTGTATCTTGCTTTGTTCGTATGATGAACCATAATCGTACTTTCTGGAGTCAGAATATAGAACGATATATCAGAATGCAAACACTGACCGTCTGATAGGACAACTCGATTGTGCTTAGTCCGACTGGCATTGCCAACTTCCTTAGCCTGGCGAGTGCCTAGCTGCATGTTTGGGGGCTGCGGAGCAAGACATCCCCCATCTGAGTACTAGGAAATCCAAGCCTGGAAGCTAGAGGTATAAGAGAACCATACGGTACGTTTTGGGAGGCAACACGTAGTATAAGACCGTCCAATGGGACCTCCTCAAGGTGCTTACGGTACCGTCCGCCGGGTCAGCCGGCGTCAGACGGCGGACCAAACACAAGCAAGCAGCCGAAGCATGAGTCCCACGCTCAAAAGACTACAATTTGAGAGCCGTCGTGGCACCAACCGTAGCCAGCAATACCTCCTGGTAAGTACAAGCCTCATACTTCCACAGGGACGAATCCAAGATAGGCTTGTAGTGCCATACTCTCTTTAGAACAGAACGTCTCCATAAAGGGCGCGTATGTGCGTATAAAGGGCTGCTCCTGTATTCTTCGTACCTCCTGAACTTGATTCATAGGTATAGCCTGTGGTCCATCAGGTCGAGGTGACTTCGGACGATCATCGAAGATGAATTTCAATACATTCCCATCCCTGCCTCCAGAACTCGAAATCACCATCATCGACCTTCTCCGACATGACAAAACATCGATGTCTGCTTGCTCCCTCGTCTGCTTCCGGTGGCTCGCCGTTAGCCGCACCCATCTCTTCCATACTGTCACCATTAATCATCTACCTCCTACCCACGGACGCGCAGGCACTTTGACCAAGTTCCTCCAATGCCTCTCAAAATCCGAGTCGCCCTCACGACCCCCTCTAGCCATTGGAACATATGTCAGAAAGCTGACCATGAACGGCGGGCCCCACAACTCCCGGGTTACCCTCAGGTTTCTCTGTGCTCTCATGGACAAGTTGCCCCAACTGAGGTCGCTGTCACTAGACTTTTCTCACGTCATAGATGACCTACCAGATGTCCCTGTCGAACGACCTGCCCGGAGGCTGGATGAGCTGACCCTCTTTTGCTGCTCCGCGCCGGGGGGGAATCCGCGCCACTTTCTCGCACTCATATGTCTGTTCTGCGACATCCGCTCGCTTCGCATCGGGGGTCACATGGGGTTGCTGATATCTGCACCCACATTGCTCCTGCCCCGAGCCGTCTTCAAGCCCCCCATCATACAGTCTCTAGACATCGAAAGCGTTGATATGCCCTCTGCGAGTGCCATTTACGACCTCTTCGCGGACAATGCCTGGATTGACCGCCAGGGGATCACTCATATGCGTCTCACCGCACACACCTACCAGAATTTGCGGGTCTTTTCGAACTTTGTGCGCCACACTGGCGCCAGGTTCCGTACCCTTGATCTGCGGGTAAACATGGACTGGGATATTCCGGAGACCCCCTTGGTCGGTGAGCATCGTCTAGTGTTGATCATATGTTCGAACTTACCAACCATTGCTCTTCGCAGCGTCGCACCCAATTTCCCTCGCGCCTTGCGCTGCGCTGGAGTCGCTCGTGTTGTGCTTCCGCTGCAGCTCCGACTCGGTGCACGCCCAGGTTTACATGGTCCCCTCCATGCTCCGCGCTTACACCAGACTCTTCTTTGAACACCGAGGCGCGCTTCCTGCACTCACGCACGTCCGCATGGACGCGGGCTCCGACCGTGTGGAGGTAGCCAGAGCATTCACCACTCTCGCCCAAGACCGCGATCTTGGTGCAGACGGGACACAGAACGCGCATGGAGGGCCCGGCATGCAAGGGGACCCTCAGCTGTGGACGAACTTGGAGAATGCGCTGCTTGGGCTACCAGCCCTACAACGTGTGGAGTTTGGGTTCGACGAGATCTTGTGCAGCGACAGGGATGCGCGAGCAATCAAGGTAGCGCTCGAAGGCGCGTTGGAGAGGCGGCTGCCGAGACTGCAGCAACAGGGCACTGTCCGGCTGCTGATTTAGGCCAGTGCGCTGTCCGGGAGGAGAGCATCTATCCAACTTGCTTCACGTGCTGTATCTATTTATCCTCTACCGCAGTATGGCAAGAGTCAATTGCAACATTGCGGTCAGTCGAAGAACGCCAGCTTGCACTGGTACCGCGCGGTACTACATACCATCAGCTTTCAAACGCCTTAGTCTTACTGCGGCGACCGTTAGAGGCGTCAATTCGGATCTTATGCATCAGGTTGAACGCCCTTACGTTGTACTCGAGTTGTACAATGGTGTGCAAGGCAGCTTCATCTTTGTGAGTCACTAGTAACAATTCAATCGCATGAGCTTGCGGCACCGGCTCGGTAAGAGATGGGAAAGAGAAGTCGGTGCTTAGGGTCATTACATAAAGTCACCGTCCATTTCGTCACTCACCGATGATCTTTCTCCCCACCATCAACCATGTCGGACGCCACCAACACTGAGCAGCCCTTCAAGGTCGCCGTGCCAGACGAAGATCTCCAGTTCCTCAAGAAGAAGCTCGAGCTCGTTCGCTTCCCTGACGAGCTCGATGGTGCAGGATGGGATTACGGCGCACCCCTCGCTGACGTCACGCGGCTGACGACATATTGGAAGACCGCGTTCGACTGGCGGAAGGCCCAGGCCGACATCAACAAGCTCCCGATGTTCACACGCGACATCGAGGTGGAGGACTTTGGCTCGCTCAACATACACTACATCCATCAAAGGAGCGACGTCAAAGGCGCAATCCCCCTGTTGTTCGTTCACGGATGTAAGTATCCTTGTGTCGTGACAGGTACTGATGGGAAGACGCTAATCGAGCGTGTTATGTCAACTCGTAGGGCCTGGTCATTTCCTTGAAGTCAGGAAGCTCCTACCCCTTTTGACGGCTGGCGCCGGGAGTGATCAACCGAGCTTCCATGTTGTCGCACCAAGCCTGCCCGGCTTCGGTTTTTCTGAGGCGCCACATAAGCCTGGATTCGCAGCACGCCAATATGCTGAGGTATGACTCATATGCATAGCTTGCAGGTCGGGGCGTAAGTGAGCCGACAACTTGTTTGTCCGTGTAGGTGCTCAATAAGCTGATGCTGGCCCTCGGATACGACGAATATGGTAAGTTCTGGCAGCTACATAAATCTGGAATGAAAGCTGAACGTAACTAGTGTACCAGGGAGGTGATTGGGGACATGTTGTGCGTGCTGTCGCGCTTACTGACCATCAACAAAGACCACTGACTGGACCTTTGTAGCTCGGAGGGCACACAGCAGTCTACTACGGACACAAGCACCTCAAAGCATGGCACACTAACATGCCCTTGTACGTTCATCGTCCTGTTCTAGATTCCGATGACCGAGTCGTGCACCTTCATCTAGAGCTGCGCCGCCAGCGTTCACGAAGTTCCCACTGCTGTATATTCAGTCCCTCCTTGCGCTCACGTTCGATCAGGAGTCCAAAAGCATACTCGCTAAATCGGCCAAATGGTCGGCTGGCGGGAGGGGCTACTACGTCCAACAGGCGACTCGTCCACAGACTCTGGGATACTCTCTCGCAGACTCCCCCGTTGGCCTTTTAGCTTGGATATACGAGAAGCTCGTGGATTGGTCGGACAACTATCCCTGGACAGACGACGAGGGTACGTGACCGCCGTTGATGCACGCCAATTCGCCGCGCTTGATCTCAGTCCTGACGGGTTGCCAGTGCTTGAATGGGTTTCCATCTACTGGTTCTCGCGGGCTGGAGCGACCGCGTCAACTCGGATCTACTACGAAATGTCCAACCTAGCCAAAGGAGCCATCTCCGCCCGGCCGGCTTGGACCAGCGTCCCTCTCGGACTATCATATTTCCCTGGAGAAATCGCTCGTGTTCCTAAAATGTGCGTACGGTTTTCCTTGTCATTCCTGGTGTGCAGTAGACTCACCACCGAGCAACCCTCGTAGATGGTCGCACACTATCGGCAATCTCGTCTTCGAGTCCGAAGAGCACGACAAGGGTGGACACTTTGCGGCCTCCGAGGTACCGGAGAAGCTCGCGGGAGACCTACGCAAGATGTTTGGCAAGGGCGGACCGGCCTACGGCGTTGTACCGGGGAAGAATGGGTACGATGCATGAGTCATCGAGAATTGGGAGGGTTCACGTGGCTTGCACTGAGGCGACGCACACGTTTCATGACATACCCGCAGAATTCCGACGCAATAAGATTCTTGTCTTCTTTGTGAATGACTCCTCTCGACTTCTCGTCCTGCACATGCTTCATCTAGTCGTCTTGTACCGACTTCGCGTGGTACTGGTACCACCTGGACGCGTTCGCCGAAGGTATGCAGCTCAGCTTCCGCTCGTGCCTGGAGCTTCTCGAGCATCGTTGTCCGACGAGCCTTCAGCGAATCACCCTTCGCATATCAATCGACTGTGAGGAAGGGCGTAAGACCGTTTCGTTGTCAAGAAGGATGGGAGACGACTTATTGAGGATTGAAAACGTGGAGGATGCCGCGATTGACATCAAACAGCGGGAAATTGAGCAGGACGGAGACCTTCTGTGAACTGACGCCGCACTGGATGACAGGAGGAAACTGAAATGCTGTATTCCAGATGTGGTGCAGCTCGCTTTTGGAGTAGGAAATGACATAGGAGGTGGGGAAACGCGGCCAGTAGGAGCATTTCTCGAATCGGCGCGATGGCGGCGAGAGCGTTTGTGGGAGAACGAGAGATATCATTGGCCATCGATTTGGTGGTGAGAAGCTGAGCCGGCTATCTCCGACCTCCCGTAAACTGATCCGTCCCTTTACACATCCCTGTCAGTTTACTTACTTTGACAGGACAGTCCGTATTCAAACCAACCGGTCAGCAAGCTCTGCGCTCGTCATTCAAATTCATATCTCAGCTGAGCGAATCAAAGTTAGCGCGATTTATCAAGTCAAGCCGTTGTGTTGTCTCACTTTCAGAGATACCTATGAGGTACGTTCTGCTCGTTGTGGACCTCTGTTCGGCGTCATAACCATGAATGCGGCTGTATTAAACAATCAGCATCAAGTGAGCAGCTGGGAGGGACCCCTTGGAAGGCACACAGTGAGACGCGCAAACTCAAATACTAGTCGTACTCACGTCAATTTCACAGTCACATGAGACAATGGTGCGACTCCAGCCGGTCTTTCGAGCTTCTCTTACATAAGCTTGGAGCCTTCACATGCGTCGCCCACATGTCAATGCTACAATAGGGTTCATTGGCATCTTCACACGGTCTCGCTGCCTCTCCTTGCGATCGCTGATAGGACGTCCCGCCCTTCGTAGCCTCACTAGCCTTTGAAGGTATGTCCTCGTGCACCAATACACCTTTGAATTATGAGCTCAGGCAGCATCCATCACGTTTAGCTAGACACACAAGGTCATTGTTTCGAATTTCGAACCAAACCCCACGATGTCTGCCTCAGACTCTCAGCAGCTACCACCCGTTGCCAAAGCCGGAGGGCCATTCGACAGAGACGATACCGACTTCGTGATCCGTACAAGTGACCGCGTTGAGTTCTCAGTTCTCTCCTCTATCCTGAAGCTGGCATCGCCCATCTTCGCCCACATGTTCGAGTTCCCCCAACCTCCAGGTAATCTCACGAGTAAACCCTGTGTGGATGTGGTCGAGGACAGTACCATCATGGATTTATGCCTCCGCATTTGCTACCCCGTTCCTAACCCCGACATTGGATCTTTGTCCGACCTCTCGAAAGTCCTTGCTGCAGGACTGAAGTATGAGGCCCCGGCCGTCATCAATGCGGCGAGAAACATCCTGATTCAACCACGCTTCATCGACACCGACCCTTTGCAGGTATTCGCCACCGCCTGCAAACTTGGACTGGAGAAGGAGGCACAGGTAGCTGCTGAGGCAGCTGTCATCAAGAAGCTGGTCCGGTCTATGTCGGACAGCAGCGTCGTCCTGGACTGTGTCAGCGCGGGGCAATACCTCCGTCTACTTCGACTAGACAGCACCAGTGAAGTCAAATCTGACGGTACACATGTTGTCCACGTCGAGAAGGTCGCTCCTTTCTGCCGGGATCACTCGTCAATCTTGGAGACGTGCTCGACGGAGGGTGCCACATCGTCGACCCTATGCCCACTCGCGGACACCCCAGATCCCTCCGCGGACCTGATCATCAAAGCCAGGGACGGTGTCGACTTTTATGTCCACCGATACGTCATCAACCTCGCGTCACCGTCGTTCCTTGGTTTGCTCATTGAAGAGAAGCATCCGGAGGGCTCTATCCCCGTTTATCATGCACAGGAGACCAGCGCTGTTATGGATGCCCTCCTTCGGTACTGCTACCCCTTCCGACGTCTCAAATTCACGGATGCAGACTCATTTGTGCGGATGCTGTCCGTAATGCACAAATATCGCTTCGTCACAATCGACGATCTCCTCCATGACTATTGGACGACATTCGCAGAGCAATCTCCCTTCCGCTTCTACTTCGTCGCCATCGCGCATGCCCTCGAGGGAAAGGCGCGGACTTGCGCGTTCCTTTTTGCGAGGAGCAGTTCCAGCCAAGTATCAGAGTTGGTGAATCTCTATGCTCCGGAACTAGAGTGGGTCAGTGCACTCTCCTACCGTCGACTTATCGCCTACGCACGCGCTTGCCGCGCTGCTGCCTCCAACATCGTAACCACGTTCAAACCAGCACTTCCGTTGGAACAGTTCGACAAACGTGGCGACCTTCCTCCCTTCTTTCCATTCAAGTTCAAGCCAAGCGACCTTCCGAAGTATATTGAGGAAAAGCTTGCGATACAGCCTAGTGGGAAGGCACTCACAAATAGCTTGATCGCCCTTCGGCAAAGTCTGAAGTCCTGCCAGGACTTTGTACTACCCTGTGACGATGATGGTCCAGGCGAGCATCGCTTGGAGCGCGACTTTGTCTTGGATCTGATGTTCGTTGCGATCGTCGCCCCTGCGGTCCCACAGGCCTTTGACGATTCACGTCCGGCAATCGCAACCGGGAGAAGGCTCGAGATAACCGAAGCACTTCAAAAGTACGGAGAAGCAGTGGATAAGCGAGTGTTGCAGGTGTGCCACCCACCCTTCGATGCTATGATTGCGAAATCCCGCAAAACGGAATAATTACGTTGGCTAACGGATCTCCAGGTGAGACTCGATTTGACGGGTGTTTTCTGAGTAGCAATGGTGCGCGCCACCCCAGAGCTGCTCATACAGTGTTCGTCTGGATACACCCTACTTCAGCACGCTATCATCTATGATGCAACATATAGAATCACGTCCTGCCGTTATTATGTCTTGCTATCGCTATATCTTCTGGTCTGTGTCGACAATCTTCAAACGTAGAGCTTCTTGGCAACATGAAATCACGTACACTTTTTCCGATGTTATAGGAACGCGCATTGATTGAGGTTCTCATCCTTCTCCGGCAGGCAGTAGTCGTGATATCGGTAGATATATTGAGAACAGAGTCAACTGGCGAGGCCACGAAGGTAAGGTTGATGGAGGCGTGGCCGGTGACTGCGACGACGTCGAATTTGCTGTGCGTTATGTTTGGGGAGGTGGAGTCCAGCGCAATCTCGCTGAAGACAGGTCTATGTCCACGTGGGGCAGGCAGGAAATGACACGTTAGATCGTGGTCGAAAAGGTCTAAAAAAGGTGAGAGAATTGTTTTGAACCCACCCGGTCGATGTTGAGATGTTGAGTGTTATGGCCGCTACTGACGAGTTGTCGTATTGTTATCGTATTGTAAGAGGGCTGATACATTAACGAGACCGTCTGCTTATTGGGCATGCAATGCGGACGAGGCGTTGTACATTCCGCCGGTCTGCTCGTATACTGATTGAACGTAATGTCGTCTCCAGAGACGGACTGCAGCAGGATGCCCGCACGTCAGTATACTGATTCAGCATTGAAAAGAAAGCCTTGGATTATGTTTGACATACCTCCAAGTGGATCCGTGCCAACACTGTGGAGACATTGAGCTTGCTCAAGTGTACCGAGGGCGATGTGTCGAGGTAATGATCGTAGAGCGGCAAATCAGTACGCATCTCGTTGATCCTGTGTGACAAGCTAGAGCCTACAAACGAGCAAGGAAATCGAAGGTCGATGCCGACGTGCAATGGTTCGCTCGGTCTGTTCTCGGTTGAGCCGCCTACCTCGTCCGGGTTTGGAGTCTTTTTGCAGAAGGAGATGCTTGTGTTCGTGTAGTAAGTATCAAGGCGACTCGCGTCTAGACCCAGCCTCCATGTGCCCTCGACCTCGTTCCTCCTGCGGCGTAGGCGACACCCACATGCACATGCCTGGCTGCTCCTGGTTGCGAGTAGGAGGAAGCGGTGACATCGATCATCGCCTGGGTGCCAGGCTCTGCCGCCGTTTGAGATATCTGGAAGGTGCCAGCACATCCGTCGCCGTTGTTCATGCTGACGAACGAAAGGGTGTCTGGTACAACAGGGACCTTCGGAGATGCACGTGCCTACTAAGTTGGAGGATTGTTGTCCTGCCATGAGCCACGGGAGCATGGACAGCTGCAAGCCCTCTGCGCACAGCCAGGACTCCAGTTGCAGTTCCAGAAATTGCTGTTGTGGCTCCTGAATACTGTCGTAGAGAGCAAGATACGACGATGCTCGTGCTAGAAGAGCATATGGCTTGGATGCCATATGGCTTGGATGCCATTCGGACGCGTTCGGTTCGGGGCCAGAATTGTAGGTCAGCTAGAGAAAGGTGTATCGCAGCAACTAATATAAAGGGCCAGACAAGCCATCCTTATAAGGTCGACACTGACCCTGCCTTGCTTTAATCCCTGTCAGGAGCGTGCTGCCGCGGCGCGAGCCCCAGTGACTCGTCAACGTGAGACTCTTCTGACGACTGGGCCGAGCCCAAGAGCGGCGGCGACTCTGCTTCCTCAACCTTGGTCCCGGAAGGACTGCCTATCCTACGGAAAACCTAGAAAAGTCAAGACAAGCGAAGGACAAGGAGGGTGAACAAAGAGAGTCTCAGGTTCATATACACTGTACTACATAGCTATAGTAGTCGGAGGAGTCTTGCTGACTCGCCCTGGAGACAGCAACACGTGAGACATGAATGTTCTCACGGGACCGATACGCGATCGGATTTGGACGCGTTCAGGCGTCTGTTCCAACGTGTTAGGCTGCTGCTTGCATCGACGGCTCCGACCACTCCTCTTGCCCATCTTGTCTCTCCTTTCTTGTCCAATGACTCTGTTTTTGACGGTCTGACTCTAGACACACATGACAACTGCTGGCTCCTATAGCGGACACCTGGTCGATTCCTACATGGCTGCACAATCCCCTCGCGGACCCTTCGGACAACCACTTCATATTGCCACACACGGCGCCATGTCTTTCGCACCCCAGATGCACGGCACGTTTAGCAGCAACGGCGGTGCAAGTGTATTTGGCACGCAGTCAAGTCTCTTCTCTGAGCCGTCCTTTATGGACGTGTCCGAGGAGAGCGCAAAGAAGATCGCCGCGCTTCAGGTAAAGCTCGACAAGAAGCTTGGTCCGGAGTACATCTCTCAGAGACCGGGACCAGGAGGGGGTCCCAAACTCACCTACGCTGAAGGTGCGTTCCTCCTACTTTTGTACAACGATGCATGTTCGAGACTCGCGGGGCGCAGGATGGAAGATCATCAACCTCGCGAACGAAGTGTACGTCCATTTGTCCTGCTGCAGATGGTAGAGGGAGCCAATTGTCTGTAGGTTCGGCTTCAACGGCTGGAGCTCGAGTGTTGTCAACATCACAACAGACTTCATTGACTTTGACGAGGAGTCACGACGCTTCAACGTCGGGGTCACTGCAATAGTGCGGGTGACACTACGAGATGGAGCGTTCCACGAAGACGTTGGATATGGTTTACTGGAGAACTCGAAGAGCAAGGGAGCCGCTCTTGACAAGGTGCGCCATATTTCACTTGCGCAATGAATACTCTAGAACGCGCATATAGTGCAAGAAGGAAGCGGTGACCGACGCTGTCAAGCGCACTCTGCGCAACTTTGGCAACCTACTGGGAAACTGCTTGTACGACAAGTCCTATACACAAGAGGTGATCAAGATCAAGGTTCCCCCAGTACGTCTACCCCCTATTTCATAGTGTCGCCATCGCTCCCTAGCACTCTCTGATGTACGAAGAGCTAATTAACGACCCTAGCCCAAGTTCAACCGTACCGACCTCCACCGCCGCCCCGAGTTCGAGGAGACCAAGCCCGACGTCTCCAACCTTCCTCAAGCCTCCGCATCCACCTCCCATACCACCTCTTACCCTACCGTATCCTCGTCGTCATCC
>NW_006766909.1:109281-112115 GCF_000275845.1 Dichomitus squalens LYAD-421 SS1 | reverse complement strand
TGCTTGTGATGACAGTCCACTCACGACAAGCTGCCGGAAGGGCAAGGGACATCGGCCGTGTGGCGAGCATTGATCGCCGGATGACTGTGAGATTGAAGTGCATCGAGCCGAGCAGTAGGCAGTTGCCTGTGTTCATAACGCCGTCTCTCTGGCCCTGCCTCTCTCTCGCACATTATCCCACACAGGGTCGTGAGCTGCTCCCCCACACTTACGGTGGACATCCGGCACCCAAGCACGGCCAGAACGGCTAGCATCCGATGTCCACGTGGGGATGATGGAGGATCTAAGGGGAGCCCAGATGGGAAGACAACAGACGGCGCTCACTGCTGTTTCCCCCTTGTCCAAGCATATGTCGTGTGCGGCTCTCACTTCCCGCTACGTCGTACGTGTATCCCCCTCACCACCCGTCAATCACGGCTGACGTTGACAGTGGGAGTAGGTTGTCGCCTCGCCCTGTCTCATCCGGTGCAGGCGCAGGCTCCAGTGGGAATGCCGTTCGCCTTTGGTTCGCTGTCAAAGTTGCCCTCGCAGGCACCGGGTCCTGATCCCGAGGTGAATTGGAGCGGCCGCTGGTCCGCTGGCAAGAGTTGGCCTGCCGGGGATGAGCGGGTTGTGCGGTACTCGCTGTCATGCGCTTCAGGCTTGTTTGTAGTTTATGTACATTGTTTGCGGACGCGGCGGCAGCGGAAGAGATGCTTGGACGTGGCAGAGCCGGTGGCAGCTTGGGAGGCTGGGTGACATGCTCTCCATGCTTTGTGAACGCGGCTGTCGATGGTCGGATTTGCCGCTTGTTACTTCGCTGGCTGCGACCGAGGACTGTTGTGCCGGAGTGGCCGATATTGACGTCGGGGTGTATGCTCATTGCTTGGCTGCATCAACAGAGCGAACAGGGTTGCATAAGGCCACTTCCGCACGTGGGCGTTGGCGACAACAAGTGCATTGAGGCAGACGGCAGGTTTGGTGAACCGGCGGGAGATGAGGCGCTTGAAGGCAAAGACGGGATGTTCGGCATGGGCTGAAGGCGAGTCCGGAGGGGCTTGCCGGTTGCATGCTCAATAACCTTTGTCTGCATGACGGCAGGATCGAGACGACTGGGCGGACGCTGCAGACGTGTGAGGGGTTTAGCGAACGAAGCCCCCATTGCGCAGATGGTGTCATTGTGACGTACTGTGTGGTGACTATCCCTATTCTGTCCCCACGTTCATGGGGACATTCTGGCATGGCATTCGACTCTTGAGCGGGTAGATCGTTGACAGCCTGGACGGTCCCGAACTGTTGCATGCTCGGGCACGCAGGGCTTCCTGCATCTTGGACAGGATTTGGCTTTGGGTTCCCGTCGCACGACGCAGGCTTCCTGGCTTCCTGTGATTGCGCACCCAATGGTGCCAACACACCATGGCCAAACTGCCATGTTGAATTTCGGGTTCCCGAGTCGTGCCTCACGGGGAATATCCGTAAGCTACCATGGACGGACGCGCCATCTCGAGTCCGTCCCCTCAACAGTAGGGACACTCCGGCATTGCGTATGCAAGTAAGCGGGTCCATCGTCGGCAGCCTGAGTGGTCCCACCGCGTTGCGTGCTCGGCCACGCAGGGCTTCCTGTATCTCGGAGAGGATCTGGTGGTGGGTTCCCGTCGCACGTCGCAGGCTCTCCGGCAGACTGCGAACGGGCCGGGGTGGCATGAGTGGTCATGTAGACGCAGTATTCTACTGGGAAGCCCGTTACGCTGTCCTCTCACGCTGTGCTACGTGGACACATTGTACATGCCATCTTCCGATGATGATTGACGTCTGGATTGCTGGGCGTGCGAGTTGTGTACAGGCACAGTGGGCGCAGTGCGTTTACTGATGGGATGGTCCCTGGACCGGAGCCGTTATGGCGATCTACTGCCGAGGGACCGAGCGGCACTCAGACTCTCGGGTCCAAACGTGCAGTTGGGTAGGCCTGGCGCAAGGTCGCGAGCCCAGTTGCGTGGGCCAAAATACTGTGGTCAATTTGTGCTACAACCTCTCAGGCTCGGTTTGCTGGAGAGGTATTTGTGGTCGACCGGCACGTTGCAGTACATGGCAGATGAACAGGCATAGCCGTCGCGTCGAAATTCGGTGACTCGCGCTGTCCCTCGCAGTCAATGTCCATGTTGTTATTGAGCCGAGGGGAAGGCATGGCAGGATTGCGTACGCCCAACTCGGCTGTGCCTCTGTAATAGATCGAAAATGAAATCAGTTGGATCCTAGCATGACCACGACCGTCGTCCATAGTGTGCCGATGTATCTACAACACAACAGGAGGCTGCAGAACTCACTATGTACAATCTGGACGACCGCACGAACGTCCAGCGTGCCCAAGGTCGTCACGCGTGCTGCTTCTGTTCTGCGTCGTGACAGGCTCAATTTGACGTCTCAATTGTCGCCGTCAGCCACAGGTACCTTGCCGTGGGTCTCCGGACGGTGGCACGCATCATCCAGATGAACGGTCGTCTTCTGATATGCAATATGCAATACGCCTCTTGCCCTGCCTGACAAGGGAAGACGCGAGGTTAGCGAGAGCCGTGCAATTGTCCGACCGTTCATTACGGGAGAAGCGCAGCTCGTGCATCTCGGCTGGTGGTCTAGCGACTGTCAGATATGCTCGGCAGAGAGGCATGACGAGATCCAGATAGCAGAATACTACGTACAGTATGCGAGCTTCCGCAACAATGCGTTTGGGCGGGCGAGCACGGGAGTAGGATTACGGACCGTCAGGAGCAACACTGGGGTGACGAATATCGAGAACCCCGAGCGGCCAGTTCTGGTGCTGGTAGGCGATGTTGTGGCCGAGAGTCATGCGGGAGGGG
>NW_006766909.1:104206-108474 GCF_000275845.1 Dichomitus squalens LYAD-421 SS1 | reverse complement strand
CCGGCACGCTGAGATCGGGAGATATAAAGTGAGCCCTGACGGGAATGCGACAGACAGTGCCCACCGTATTTCCCCCTCGTCCGCGCATGTATCGTGTGGGGCTTCCACTGCCCGCTGCGTCGTAAGTATACCCCCCTCACCACTCGTCGGTCACGGCTGACGTTGACGGTGAGAGCAGGTCATCTCCTCGCCTTGTCCCATCCGGGGCGGGCGCAGGCTCCGGCAGAAACGCCGTTCGCCTTCGAATCGCGGTCGAGGTTGACCTCGGTTGACCTCGCAGGCGTCAGGTCCCGATCCCGAGCTCAATTGGAGGAGCTGCTGGTCCGCTGGTGGGGCTTGGCCTGCCGGGGATGAGTAGGTCGGTGTGCGCTCGCCGTCATGCGTCTCGGGCTTATTTAGTGTGTATATGTCGTTTGCGGACGTGGTTGCGGCCGATGAGACGCCTGAACGTGGCAGAGTCTTGGGGTGGCCGAGGCGCATTCCACGCTTCGTGAACGCGGCTGTCGATGGGCGAATTCGCCGCTTTGTCCTTCGGGACGGCCGCCGCGGCGGTCGGAATCTCGTTGCGCCGGGGTGGTCGACACCGACGTCGGGGCGCGCTCTTTGGGTAGACAGGGTTGTGTAAAGCCACGCGGGCATCAGTGACGACGCGCACATTAAGGTGGACGGCAGGTTTGTTGAACCGGCGACCGATGAGATGCTTGAAGGCGAACGCAGTGGCTGACGGGACGCTTGGCACGGGCAGAGCTTGGTGAAGGCGACTCCGGAAGGAGCCATCGGCTGCCCAATGAACTTGGCAGTCTTGCCCTCCATGATGGCAGGCTTGTGACAGCTGGGCGGAGGTTGCAGATGCGTCATGAGTTAGCGAATGCACGTGTATCTCACGCCGGCAGACAACTTACGATACAATTGGGAGCCGATGTTCCTGGCGGTCATCGACCGCGCTCCATGACGGGTCGCCTCGATTGGAGCACGCACCATGGTCCGAACGCGCGTCGTCTTGGCTGCGTAGGCCAGAGTAAGATCGTGAGCCCAATTGTGTCGGGCAAACCGCCCTGCCCTCTAAACGCATTTCGTCTTGAGGTCCCCGAGTTGTGCCTCGCGGGGGATATTTGTAAGGTACTGTGGACGAAGATGTCATCTAGATTGCATCCCAACAACGATAGGGACGTTCCGGCATTGAATTTGCCAGTAAGCGGGTCGATCCTGAACAACCTGAGCGGCTCTACCCCGGTGCGTGCTCACGCACGCGGGGCATCCTGCATCGCAGAGAGGATCTGGCTTTGGGTTACCGTCGGACGACGCAGGCTCCCTGGCGGACTGCACTGACAACGAATGGCCCAGGATCGCATGAGGCGTCGTGTAAACGTGGCATCATTCTTGGAAGCCCGCTAGGCCCGGGCCTCTTCGCACGCTGCGCCAATTGGACGTATGGTGCGTGCCATCTTCCGACGACGATCGACATGTGGCTTGCTGGGCATGCAGGTCAAGTATACCGGCACAGGGTGCAGTGCGTGCGTATATGGAAGGGACGGTTCCTGGACCGGAACGTTATGGCGATCTACCGCTGAGGGACCGACCAGCACTCAGACTGACGCGAGTCCCTCGGGTCCGAACGTGCAGCTGTGTAGGCCTGGAGGAAGGTCGCGAGCCTAGTCGCGTAGGGGGTCCGGCTGATATTGTGCCAAGATGGCGTGGCCGAACTGCGCTACCACCTCTCAGGCTCGGTCTGCAGGCGAAGCGTTTGTTATTGACCGGCACGTCCTGGTGCATGGCAGATGAACGAGCGTACCGGCAGCCGTTGCATCGAGATTTTGGAGATCTGCGCCGTGTCTCGCAGTAGAGGTCCGTGTTGCTATTGAGCGGAGGGGCAGGCACTACGGGATCGAAAACAGAATCAGTCAAAACCCAGCGCGACCGTCATCGTGTTGGTGCGTCTACGGCACGACAGGGCCCAAGTCCGCAGAACTCACCGTGTAGAATCCGCATGATCGCCGCGCGTGCCGCTTCGTCGTGACAGGCCCAACCTTGATGTCCCGATTGTCGGCGTCAACTAATAGGTGCTTGGCTGACCGTCTGCCGTGGGCGACCGGACTCTGAGTGTGGTGCACGTCATCCCGATAGATGGTCGTCTTGCAATATGCGATAGGCGTCTTGCCCTGTCTGACAAGAGGACATGCGGGTTCGCGAGAGCCGTGCAGTTGTTTGATCGCTCATTGTGGGAGAAGTGCACCTTGTGCGCATAGGCTACTCGGCGGCGCAGAACGAGGATTCTGATAGTCTCACTTCTGTCAGACATGCTCAGTAGAGGGATGACGAAAGCCGGATAGTAGGACAACGAGCTTGCGTGGCGACGTGTTTGAGCGAGCGAGCGGTAGGTTCTCGTGCGGGCCCAGGACGAAGTCGCGCCGCTGTATCGTTCGCGTGCTACATCGGCCAACCTGTGGCCGAGAGACATACTACAGGGGCAATGTGCTAGTGTGATGGCGTCAGTACGAAGCTGTGCGGACGCGTTTGCACACGCTGGACGGTATCGTGCAGATTGGATATCTCGGTGCAAGGCCGCGGCACGCAGTGTGGCGGTGAGTGCACTACATAATCCGTCAATATATACAATGGCATGGCGAGATGTGAGGGCAAAGAGAGGGGGCGGGGAAAGACGTCTCGACTAGGCAGAGGAAGAGATGCGAAAACGAGCAGCGCCAGAAAACGGCAGCGAATGGACGGGTCCAGGCTTGGCGGACTGGCAGCGAAGAGGGCGAACAGTTGAGGGAACGCGGGCGAAGAGAGCGTTGAGCAGAGACAGCCAGGGTCAGCCAGCCAATGGGAGCTCTTGACGCGATTCACGGCAGCCAATGGGAGCTCTTGACGCGATTCACGGCAGCCAATGGGAGCTCTTGACGCGTTTCACGGCAAGTCATCTCGACATCACAGGAAGCATCCTCTTGCAAGTGCATGGGCTGTGGCGTATTGCAAGTAGACGCTCTGGACACGGCAACACGTGAAACATGGCTGTTCTCACGGGACACCGATACGCGATCGGATTTGGATGCGTCTGGGCGTCTGGTGGGCGCGTGTTCCAACGTGTGCTGCATCGACGGCTCCGACCACCACCTTCTTGCCCATCTTGAGTCTCCTTTCTTGCCCAATGACTCTCTTCTTGACGGTCTGATTCTAGGCACGCATGACAACGGCTGGCTCTTATAGCGGACACCTCGTCGATTCCTACATGGCTGCACAATCCCCTCGCGGACCCTTCGGACAACCACTTCATATTGCCACACACGGCGCCATGTCTTTCGCACCCCAGATGCACGGCACGTTTAGCAGCAACGGCGGTGCAAGTGTATTTGGCACGCAGTCAACCCTCTTCTCTGAGCCGTCCTTTATGGACGTGTCCGAGGAGAGCGCAAAGAAGATCGCCGCGCTTCAGGCAAAGCTCGACAAGAAGCTTGGTCCGGAGTACATTTCTCAGAGACCGGGACCGGGAGGGGGTCCTAAGCTCACCTACGCCGAGGGTGCGTTTTTCCTGCTCTCTTACAGTGACATATGCCTGAGGCTCACGGGGCGTAGGGTGGAAGATCATCAACCTCGCGAACGAAGTGTACGTCCATTTGTCCTGCTGCAGATGGTAGAGGGAGCCAATTGTCTGTAGGTTCGGCTTCAACGGCTGGAGCTCGAGTGTTGTCAACATCACAACAGACTTCATTGACTTCAACGAAGAGTCGCGACGCTTCAATGTCGGGGTCACTGCGATAGTGCGAGTGACACTACGAGATGGAGCGTTCCACGAAGACGTTGGATATGGTTTACTGGAGAACTCGAAGAGCAAGGGAGCCGCTCTTGACAAGGTGCGCCATATTTCACTTGCGCAATGAATACTCTAGAACGCGCATATAGTGCAAGAAGGAAGCGGTGACCGACGCTGTCAAGCGCACTCTGCGCAACTTTGGCAACCTACTGGGAAACTGCTTGTACGACAAGTCCTATACACAAGAGGTGATCAAGATCAAGGTTCCCCCAGTACGTCTACCCCCTATTTCATAGTGTCGCCATCGCTCCCTAGCACTCTCTGATGTACGAAGAGCTAATTAACGACCCTAGCCCAAGTTCAACCGTACCGACCTCCACCGCCGCCCCGAGTTCGAGGAGACCAAGCCCGACGTCTCCAACCTTCCTCAAGCCTCCGCATCCACCTCCCATACCACCTCTTACCCTACCGTATCCTCGTCGTCATCCGCAGGCCCCTCCCGTCCTATCATCAAGTC
>NW_006766909.1:97298-102983 GCF_000275845.1 Dichomitus squalens LYAD-421 SS1 | reverse complement strand
GCATACACCACTACAGACCCCTGGGGGGCCCAGAGCACCACAGGGACGCCCACTGTCGAACACGAACCCGAACGAGGGTGGGATGGCGCAGCGGACGGCAGAGCGGCACGCCGCGCGTCTCAAGGCGATCCAGGACGCGCAGGAGGAGGCTGCAAGCGCTGCCGCCGCCGCCGCCGAGTCCGCTAATGCTGCATCAACGTCGGCCGCTCCACCACCGGCCGCGCCGGAGGTTGAGATGACGGAGTCACAGGAGGACGAATACCACTTCCCGTCCGAGGACGACGCGCTGTACGCGGCCGTCGACCTCGGCGCTCTCGACGAGGGCATCGGGCGGCCCATCGACTTCGAGGACGGCGAGGGCGCAGGTGCTGCGATGGAGCAGGAGAGCCAGGCCTCGAGCGTGGACGTGCCCCTGCGGCAGGACGCGCCTGCGCGGCTGAATCGGCGCGCGACGGAGGGTGCGAATGCGCCTCACGGGGCGCCCTCACGCGCTCCTCAACCTGGACCCGCGCAATTGCAACCCTCACCTGTAACTCTTGCAAACCAGGACGCCGGGTTTTTGCGACAAGCGAACCCCTCTAGTTCGTCGGCCTCAACCTCCAGTGGCAGTGGCAGTAGGGAACGGCCCAGGACGCCGTCTATGGCGGGCGGTTTCAACTTCCCCGCCGGGGTGAGTCCAAGACTAGTATGCTTACGCGCATATGGCCTGTTAACTGTGCCTATATTCACAGCAGCAATCCAGTCGCGGGCAGCCTCCGCCCCGCTCGACTTCACATACGGGCGTGAGTGCGAGTACTGGGTCTGGCACGTCAAGCAGCCTCAAGCGGACGGCTGAAATCATGCAGTACGCCCCTCTCCCAAACTTCTCGATAGGTAGTTCCAATTGCTGATGTATGCGTGTGCTCGTGTAGGGGAATTCAATCGGCGCGACGTGCCCAGCAGGGAATGGGTCTGCAGAACCCGGCAGGGGGGAGTGGAGCGCAGCCGCCTGGAGGCAGACGAGAGCCGTTCGCCGCGCTCGAGGTCGGGGAGGGTGGGGACGTCAAGCGCGTGCGACGCCAGTGATGGCCCCCGAAACTCCGTGAACATAACGAACGCACGTCCGCCCATTCCGCGGCAGAGGCCAAGATGTCGACAGATCACCACGGTGCCGCCGCATGGCACCCAGGCTTCTAGCGTGTGAATTTGGAAGTGTCTTGGACTTGTTGCTTGTTTTCGCGTGGTGCGCTATCGCTCGTTGCTAATGCTATATACTGTATCGCTAGTCATGGTGGTTTAGATGGGACGCTGGGGTAATCGCGCACTTCAGGATTTGTATCATAGCCATTAGCATACCCTACCCGACCAATAGCTTGATGGATCGACCGACCCGAGCTAGCGGGAGTCCTCGATCTCGAAAGCAGCCATCAATTGCAGGCTATGACAAAGAAACTACCGGTTCTACGTGACCGAGAACATATGTAGGGGAGACGCGAGCCGAAGACTGGGTCGCAATCTGAGTCCGGCTGCTCTCCCATTCATCAGGGCCACAGTGATCATTGGGTGCAGCCTTGGAGAACAAAAAGACCCGCATTCGGTTGCGAGGGTGGTCTCAGTACTCCCCATACGATTGCCCAGGCATGTGTCGCACCCGCAAGATGCCCCTCTCCAGCGTCATTGGGAAACACCTCTCGAACGTCCTCCTGAAAGGCTCGAAATGATCCTCACCCGCGGCGGGTGTATGTTGACCTTTGTTGTAAAAGGCGAACTCTGCTGCACGTAGGGTCTTGATCCCGTGTAGGGCCTCGTCCAACTCACCCCAAAGCAGGCTAGCCTGAGGGCTGGGAAGTCGGGCCATACGCGATAGAAACTCTATCGCAAGCGCGTCCCCGGGATCCAGCTTGAAAGACAATGTACGGAGGTTGGGGGGCTTGAGTAGCGGGGTGCACATCGTGAGCTGGCTCCCTGGTCGTCCGAAGGAGCTGCAGACCCAGAAGACGAGCGTTTGTAGTGCGACAAGACTCGCGAAGTGGTCAATCGTCCTTTGATACAGGCCTGGAGTCAAATCTGGGGCAGGAAAACGTTCGGGGTTGACTTGATGAGTGCAGGCGACATTTGAACTGATGGAAGACATACCGCAGGTAACGTCGGCTGCGCATAAGTGCAGTTCGGTGAGGTGCGCGCGGGTGTCCCAGAGCATGGGGAAATAAAACAGAGGAAAGCTCTTGCTAGAACCGAATCTACCAACGCGCAGGGTTGTTAGAGGGCCTTCGAGCGAGCCTGTGTAGGCAAGGTAGGCATGCAATATAGCCGCTGTGGCAGGTCGGATCGAGTTGAGCACCAGCGTGTGGACCGTGGGCGACTGCGGACGATGCTGCGGCTCGATCAGGGCCGACAGAATATGGTGCGTACTCTGCTTGTCATACAAATTCGAGCCACATGTGTTGTCGATGGTCAAGTTGTTGATAGAGAGGGATGCGCATAGGATGTCGAGGAGCGGACGGGGATCGTGAGTCCATGTCGGCGATTCGGATGATCCAATGGAGTCGCAGTCATCAATATGAAGAGACTGTAGAGGGCGTACCGGTCCATGGGGCAGGGCTTCCATCTCCGGATGAGGGGTAGCACTCAGGAATTGGTTGCCGATGACGAGCGACACGAGTCGAAGCTTGCGGAGATGAGAGAGTGTCGCCAAGACAGCTTGATATTCTCTGACTGTGATATAGCGATCGGTCAGGCTTTGAGCGGCTTCTCCGGAGAGCACCAGCTCTTGTATGTAAGCAGCGACGTCGGGGTGAGAGAGCAAGAAGTCTATGAAACTTGACAGACGTTTGTCGGCATGAGGTTTCACCGTGATGGAACGAAAAAGTGCAGGACGAAATACGGAAAGCCATTCATGGTTGAGCATGGCGCAAGAAGCGATGGTGTCTTTTGTGTGCGATTCGTCTAAATGCTCGAGTATCGCAAACTGGACGTCGATGTCGATGTGAATCGGGGAGTTTTGAGAGAAGCTTTGAGCTTCCATGATGGGAATCCAGTAGGGGTCCCTCCCAGCTGCTCCGACTTGATGCTGATTGTTCAAGACAGTCACATTCATGGTTATGACGCTCAACATCGGAGGTCCACAACGAGCAGAACGTACCTCGTAGGTATTTCTGGAAGTGCGACAACACAACGGCTTGACTTGATGAATCGCGCTGAATTGATTCGCCTCAGCTGAGATCATACAAGAGTACAGTCAAGCAAGCAAATATCAACACCAATATCCTACGGATGGACATGCTGACGTCATCCATGCCAAATAGGGGAGTCGTGGGAGTGCCAAGACAAGGAGGTTTAGACCGCATCGTTGTTTGAACTTCGAGGACGCACCGCATGCGGTCTACATATGTTTGCGATCTCAGGATGTTGCGCTTCTCCGGTCCAAGTTCTGATACTCTAGGCAGTTTGTCAGCGGAAAAGACACAAGCTACAGCCGTGTCCACCGTGAGTGTACATAACGACAACGGTGCTGACTCAATGAATTCAATTGCTTTCTGTTCCCGAGGGTCGTCGCCGAACCTCCTGCTCTTTTAACATCAACCGCCGCTGCTAACTCACGATCGTTGCGTTTCTCCTGTTCCTCGCTACTGACCATGTCGGACACTACCAATGGCGAAACGCCCTTCAAGCTCTCGGTCCCAGACACTGATCTTGAACTCCTCCAGAAAAAGCTCGAGCTCGTTCGCTTCCCTGATGAGCTGGACAGCGCAGGATGGGACTATGGCGTGCCCCTCGCCGACATCAAGCGTCTGACGGAGCACTGGAAGACCAAGTTCGATTGGAGGAAGGCCGAGGCCGAGATCAACAAGCTCCCGATGTTCACGCGCGACATTAAAGTGGAAGACTTCGGCACGTTGAACGTGCACTACGTTCATCAAAAGAGCGATGTAAAGGGCGCTATTCCGTTGTTGTTTGTCCACGGATGTAAGTGCCCAGTCAGTACACGCGCACCGCTGGAGGTATACCGACAGCGCCGTTGAATCTGACTTTGCAGGGCCTGGCGACTTCCTCGAAGTGAGGAAGATCTTGCCTCTTCTGACTGCTGGTGGCGCGGAATATCCAAGCTTCCATGTCGTCGCTCCCAGCCTGCCTGGGTTTGGCTTCTCCGAAGCACCACGCAAACCGGGTTTCAAGGGAGCCCAATACGCTGAGGTCCGTTGACTCCTTTCAGTGCGTATGAGCTAGGCTTACGTTGCTCGTGCGTTCAGCTGTTGAACAAGCTGATGCTGTCCCTTGGGTATGACGAGTATGGTACGAACTCATGAACCCAAAGTAAATGCACCTTGATATCTGACTTTGCACGCATACAGTGTATCAAGGGGGTGACTGGGGAAATATTGTAAGGAGCTTTGACGTCTCTACTCTACAAGAAATGACAGGCTAACTGCATCTACTCGCCATGTAGCTCGGAGCACACGTCGTGAAGCATCACGGACATAAGCATGTGAAAGCCTGGCACACGAACATGCCCGTGTAAGCCTCTTCTCCACTATGTCGTGAACACAGGTCGTCTGACTTGGTCTGGTTGTCCAGTGGAACCATCCCCACAATAACTCAATTCCCTCTCGTGTTCATCCATTCGCTATTCATGCTCCCATTTGACCGCGCTTCGAAGGACAGAATCGCCGTGTCACGGCGATTTATGGATTTCGGGAGGGGCTACTCCACGCAACAGTCGACGCGCCCTCAGACACTCGGCTACTCGCTTGCTGACTCCCCCGTTGGACTGCTCGCGTGGATCTACGAAAAGCTCGTGGCGTGGACGGACAAATATCCCTGGACGGAGGACGAAGGTGAGCAGTTGCGGTCACACGTCGCTCATATCTCTCTGCGAAATTAACGAGAATCGCCACGAAGTGCTCGAGTGGATCTCCATCTACTGGTTTTCGCGATCAGGACCCGCCGCCTCGCTCCGCATCTATTACGAGATGAGCAATGGTGGTGCACAGTCAATCGCCACTCACGCGGGCTGGACGTCTGTTCCGCTCGGGGTGTCGTACTTCCCCGCCGAGATTGCTCCAATCCCGAAATAGTACGCGTCTCTCCTTTCTTCCACTCATGATAAGGAGGCTCAAAGACCACTGAATCGCAGCTGGTCGTATACCATCGGAAAGCTCGTGTTCGAGTCGGAGCACGACGCCGGCGGGCACTTCGCAGCATTCGAAGTGCCCGACAAGCTCGCGGGCGATTTACGGAAGATGTATGGGAAGGGCGGGCCTGCGCATGGCGTTGTTCCGGGAAAGAGTGGCTACGATGTGTGAAGAGCTCCATCCCTGGATTGGCAGTAAGCGCATCGCTTCGCTCATCTTATGGTCGCGGTCACTGACTCGATGTCAGACTGTACTATACCGTCACGTCTTTCATGGACAGATGAAATGAGCATGCGATCCTACTATAACATCCATGTCATCATTCGTTGCGATGTCTACATTTGCATGTTGGAATCACGGTGAGAACACGCGCTGCGATTTGCAGGCAAGAGACCAAGTTGGGTCCTGAGCATGTCAAAGGGAGGGCAGTTGCACATGCTCACTGGCTAAGTTAGGTATGACTCGTACCTAAGCATGAAGAGTAGCGCCTTAGGAAGGTCAAGGAACCGACGCCAATTTGACGCAGGCCTAGGGGTGGGAGCATTCTAACGAGCGAGCGAGTATGTGCGAAAGA
>NW_006766909.1:96828-97278 GCF_000275845.1 Dichomitus squalens LYAD-421 SS1 | reverse complement strand
CTTCCTTCTTACCGCTACACGCCGTCACCCGATCTCGGAACGACGGCAAGAGACGGCAGACAACAACTAGATACATCAACCCTACATTGGGAGAGACGCAGGTGTATCCGAATTAGCCATGACAAGTTACGTCATGCTTCCCTCCACCAGTCAGTGTTGAACGTTGAGCCGAGTTCATACCCTCAATATACTCACGATAAATTGCCGTGGTCCGATACCATCCCCTCACCCACCTCACCCCATCCGCCTTTCATGTCAGGCACCTCAGATAGCGAGAAACCCTTCAAAGTCGCGGTCTCCGACGAGGACATCGAGTCCCTCCAGCGAAGGCTCGACCTTGCGCGTCTCCCAGACCAGCTAGAGGGCGCAAGATGGGACTATGGTGTTCCTCTTGCCGACATCAAGATGCTTATCGCGCACTGGAAGGCTGGCTTCGACTGGCGGAAGGCT
>NW_006766909.1:81972-95761 GCF_000275845.1 Dichomitus squalens LYAD-421 SS1 | reverse complement strand
ATGGTGGCACGAAAAACATCACCGACGACCCGGGCTGGGTATCTGTGCCGGTCGGGGTGTCCTACTTCCCCGCGGAGATCGTTCATGTTCCTAAATCGTACGCCGTGATCCCCGTTCAGCAATGGCTAGCTAGCTCACTTCGTACGTGTTATCCAGCTGGTCGCAAACCCTTGGCAAATTGGTGTTCGAGTCTGAGCATGACGCAGGTGGTCACTTCGCAGCATTTGAGGTGCCACATCGGCTTGCAGGAGACCTGCGAAGGATGTATGGGAAGGGTGGACCCGCGCATGGCGTTGTTCCGGGCAAGAGTGGCTACGATGCCTAGGATACGGAGTGCTCTATATCACGCTACGATTGTCCTTGGCATTTCGCGAAATCTTAGGCACCAAAGTTCAACTAGGATAGCCACAGGTGATAGGAGGTATTCGTTGGGTGATCAACCTTGCGCTTCTTCGGTAGCCGGTATGTACGGCGGCTTGGGAGGCCGACAACCGGCTGGTGAGCTTTGCCGGAGTATATTCGCGGCGCACACTCGAGAGACGAGAGAACTTGATGTTGATACAGGTCGAAGTTGAATCAAAGACTCGGAATATAGATATAGATACGGCGTATGACTACAAGTAGAGATCCATTCTCGTTCAAATTGTGGTGTACGCCCAAAGACTACCGCCTCGACTTGCGGTTGTCGCGATGGTCTGTATGCTTGCAAAGGCAATGTCATCGCGTTTGTGTCCTATTACCGTCTTTGGAGCTCTGCAATTGCTCGAGCAATCAGAACTCCAAAATCACTCAAACAAGCAGAGACAAGACGTGCCTTTGATGCGACGGAGTTCTTCCTGTCCTTCTCGGGCTGCGCTGCAGGCTCAACAGCCTGATGGTCCCCCTTGTTCTGATTACCCTGGTTCATCTGTGTCAACTACTGACGCTTGCCACTTCCGTGCTGGTGCTCACCTGCACTATCGACAGCGTGGCACTTTGTCCCGTACCAGGCTGCGCGGGGTTTTTTGGTGTTGGAACGTCATTCGGTACTCCCCTGTGAGATGACAGCTCAATGAATCCGATTCATGCAGTGTAACAATGAACTCGGTTACGTACATGTCGGAATTGCAGCAGGTGATTTTGACTCTTCCTTCTTCGCTTTATATGACCTCTGTGCGTACCAGAAGGTCCCGAAGGCGGCTACAGTAGCTGTGACGCCTGTTGCGAGCACCTAGTAAGGATTGAGGAGAAGACGAGAGCTTGAGTCAATCCTGACCGGTTCTCCGTCACTTGAGTGTGCCTAGCAGCTCACCTTGCCTCTCGAGCGTAACAGCTGCTGATAACTCCTTGTCACGCCAGAGTGGGCCATGCTGCTCGATTGGATTTCAAGACAAGCAGATATAAAGTGTGAGCAAGAACGAAGTCAAAGAAAGGAACCTGGGCAGACCCCATGGTATGTTATATAGGAGCAGGTCGTGGTGATGGGAAGCAAAGAGACCATGTTATCTATCCTCGCTTTCTCAGGCGCCACAGCGCACGTCCGCGGATGTGGCCACGTGATCGCGTATCCCAGGGCCGCTGCACTGAATGACACCGTACAAGTCTTCTGGAATGCCCGCGAGCGGGGTGACGCATTGATAATAGAAAAAAAATACTATGGTCAAGTGTTATACCACGGGAAATGGACTTCTGGAGATGTGACAATAGAGGATAGTATCATCATACGCTAGCTTACGCAACTTGGATATACGTCGAACAGGTACTCAAGAGCAGATATGTCACGACATGACCTCAACAAGAGGTAGAATAAGAGTGAGGACCTTCTTGCGGCTCGTCAGACCTAACACCTCCCCTGTAGCGTCCCACAACCTCCGTTTCAATATCTGAGCGTCAGGAAAGTCCCGCGGTACGGTAAACCTGAAGTGCACCTCCTGGAGCGCCCCCATCCTGGTGAATTTGTTGCGGAAGCGTCTCCATGGGCCGCGCTACCGATGACCGAGGGCCGCGAAGAAGGCGTTTCCGATCTCCGCGCGTGGGAACGAGACACAGAACGTAACTTCACGCACCTCGCTCCATTTGCTTGCGAAGGACTCGAAGAGATCGGTGTGGAGATGCAAGACCTTGTCGAACAGACCTTCTGGGCCGACAGCTGACGGGGCCGAAGACGCTTCGCAACGCCGAGAGAATACTGATACAGTGGCTTCGTGTCGTAATTACATACTTCTCAAGGTGATCCGTGACTAGGACTGTCCGAAGAGCCCTACCTAACGTGAGTTGTTGTTACAAGCCATTAAGGACATATATGAGCGGAGTTAGTCGCTCATGCGACGTGCTCGATCGTCCCCTTCTCCTTCTCGTCGCCAATGTCCGAATCGGCACCCTCGCGGACCATGATTTTGCCCTGGCGGAGCTCCTCTTCGCGAGTCGTAGCATCCGGAACATACACACCAGAGCCTGGAACGAAGATAGGAACGGTCTCGAAGTAGGCATCCAGCTCTTCCAGGGGAATACCCCTTGTCTCTGGGAGGAATGCCTGCATACATCGCGATTTTTCAGAGAACGAGGACGCAGGAACCGACGCTTTCAACCCACCCAGAAAAATAGTGCGTTGCTGAAGCCGCAGATGGCAAACACGATGTAGTACTTCCAACCTGCAGCATCGCTGCGTCAGACGGAAACCCTGTGTTCGACATGGCTACATAATACCCACCGACTGAGCCAAATGCGGGCGGTGACACCTGAGCAATCATGACTAGAAAGAACAGCCCGTCAATCGCAGAGGCCATGCTCAATCGAGGAGAGGACCTACAGTTGGATATCCATGCGGCCGAAGATGTCATAGCGGTGGCCTTGGCGCGAGTGGCGCTGTTGAACATTTCGACCGGAATCTGTCCCGCCGAGTGAGTATCGTAATATGCACACAGCTCTTGCACTGTTCACCCACCGCCCAGGACAGCGGCCCAAGACACGAAGAGAAGACTAGATTGAACAACCATGTCATAGCTACGAATGCCCTGCTCGCATTATGATTGTTCGTTGAGGCAGGGAAGATGGCGATGATGATCGTGCCGATCACAAAGGTGAAGCCCGAGAGCGCATTGCCCCAGATGAACGGACCGCGGCGGCCAAGGCGGTCGATATACCAGATGCACAACGCCTCGCCGATGAGCGCAATGACCGAGTTCCCGGCTTGTAGCCCCAGCGTCGTCGAGGTGTCGATGCCGATGCTCTGGAAAATGAGCGGGGAGTAGTATTGGATGACGCTCACGCCTGTCATCTGAATACTGCACAATGCCGGCGGTTAATTCAACTGTTACACCTGAGCAGAGAGGAGCTGACCTGAATTGAATCGCAACACCAAGGAGGAGACGACGGAAGTTGCTCTTGCTGCCGAACAGCTGACTCCAAGCATCGCGCGTTTCTTGCTGCTCGATTTTCACCTGTGCTAGGATTTCTTTGTGCTCGCTAACGACGAAGGGATCGTGGACGTCGCCGTGTGCGTGCAGGCGCGCGAGGACGCGCAGAGCCTCTTCATCCCTGCCCTTCATAGCAAGGTAACGAGGACTCTCGGGAAGGAGCCTCAGGCGTGCGTCAATGGATGCATCGCAATGAACATCAGAACGAAACCACTCACAAAATGAAGAAGGCAAGAGGTATTGCCGCTGAGATCCACATCAATTTAGGATCAGACAAGAGCGATGATACTGGTATGCTTACGCGTCAACTGAATGGCTGGTAAACGTGATCTCTTGTAAGTGACTTAGATACAACCATGGCATACAACGTACCCAGAGGTAGCCTCCACTGCGCCTGCCCACCCAAACCGTGGTAGGACCCATATCCAATGAACGACGCAATGAGCGCACCAATACCTAGCATGAATTGCTGCAGCGTGGTGAGACGGCCTCTTATGCTCGGGTGCGCGATTTCAGCCTGGTACAACGGCGCAAGCATCGCTAGCATGCCGATCCCCATTCCTGCAAGGAATCGCCCTCCATACATGTAGTGGATATTTTGCGCGCCAGCTTGAATGGACCCCCCAAGGAGGAAGACGACGCAACCTGCCAGGATGGAGGCACGCCGTCCAATCATATCCGCGAGGCTCCCCACATACACGTTCCTACAGATAGGTCTGATGCGTCTGTCTCATGAAAGGGAGTTCTGACCACGTACGAAGCGAAGGCGCCAAGCAGTAGACATCCAACGATCAGACCTTGCGCTGTCGCATCCGGGTGACCTGTGGTCTCGAGGAAATCCTCCGAAGGCTACCACTGATCATAAGTGGCTACAGCAATATGCAGATGCCTCGACGATCTACTCACCAGGACAGAAGCGATGATACCCAGATCGTAACCGAAGGTCACAGACCCGAGTGCCGCAAACAGGCCGCACAGCCAAGTGTAAACCTATTGGCAGGACGATCGTAAACTCTGTGGTAGCCCCGATTACGACTGGCAACGAACCTTCGGCGGGAGGGCCATGACTGCAATGCGTTAACTGGGATCGTACGCAGCGGCAGATGAGAAGCGCAACGCTGTCTTCGGCGGTGCAAGAAGCCCTCATGCTTTATAGTGTCGCCCGAAGCTCGGCTCCGGTGGGTTTGTGTTCTCAGGCACAAAATGCACCCGCGAATACGTACAGAACGTCTGTGGGACGCGATAGCAGGACCTGCGAGACGCTAGCTGTTTCATGTGATGCTGGGGCGGACCGCAAAGATAATGAAGCGTGTCAAGTTACGACACCTCAGGTAACGAGACCAACACTGTTCGCAGGCTTGATGTGATGGTCAGGTGGACTCCGTAGTACATAGAAAGTCCATGATACACGTTGCCGCTCTACAGACATCTGAGCTCAACCTACAACATGAGCAATCGCCTGCGAGCACCGAAGTGAGCGAACATCCAGAAGAAGGACGACGACCGCAAGATGGTGGTACCCAGCAACTTAGCAAGTTGATGGCGAGCGTGAATATCGAAATCGCGACCCGCATGCACTTGCAGTGGACTCATGACGTAGCGTGATGCGGGGTGGCAACAAACGCGAGGGCACGGAAAATCCTCGCGGATCTGGGGTAAGACGCCCATTTTATTAGCCGGACGGTCCGCAAACCCCCACGGACCGCCTATCCATCTACAAATACTTTCGCAACGAGGGCATGATCCTGAACGATATGGAATGGACGTTGAGGCGTTTATAGGTCGGTAGCGAGCGGAGCGGGTCTGTCCTTACCCACTAGTACTACCCCACTAGAGCTTTTCCCTGAACTTGTACTATCGCATTTCCATCAGAGGGCAAGATGTCAGACCAAACAACAGAACAGGTCTCACCGGCGATAGACATCTTCCCTTCCTTCTCCATCGCTCCCGTCTCGCCGTACATCTTTTCTGGGTTTCTTGAGCACCTCGGGCGCTGCATCTATGGCGGTATTCTGCCGTCCACGCGGACAACCTTCCCCTACACCCCACGCAAGCCATGCCCTGAGGCGCAGTTCACCGAAACGCCCGCGGCACTGCTCACGCCGGAGGGATTCCGCGTGGACGTCTTGGAGGTGCTGCGCGACGAGCTACGGGTGCCGCTCATCAGGTGGCCGGGCGGGAACTTCGTGAGTTCGTACAACTGGAAGGACGGTATTGGTCCGCGAGAAGAGCGCAAGAGACGACCGGAGTTGGCGTGGAATGGGGAAGAGAGCAATCAGTTCGGGACGGATGAGTGAGTACGCTCGCTTGTTGAAGGCGATATGGATGCTCAAGCTCTGGACATCTAGATTCATTGCTTGGTGTCGCACAGCCAAGATCGAACCATATATCGTACTGAACATGGGCACCGGGACGCTCGAGGACGCCCTCCACTGGATCGAGTATTGCAACGGAACGGGCGATACGTGAGCCTCAGGTCGTGCCTGCGCTGGTGTCTGCGAGAGTCTAACCTTGGTTTTAGCTACTACGCGAACCTCCGTAGGAAGAACACAGGTCGCGACGAGGCATACGGGGTGAAGTACTGGGGTCTCGGCAACGAGGTGTGGGGCGAGTGGCAAGTCGGCCAGCAGACCGCCTCTGCGTACGCGACAAAGGCGCGACAATGGGCGCACGCGATCCGGCTCGTAGACCCTGACGTCATCCTCGTGGGATGCGGCGAGACCGGGATCAACGCCTGGGATGGAGTCGTCCTCGACGAGTTGGCGGACAAGGTCGATCTGCACAGGTCAGTCGCGATGGAAAATGTGTACTCAGCGTATGCTGAAATCGGTTCAGCATCCACTTGTACACCGGATTTGGTCCCAGAGACAGATCGCAAACGGAGCGGGAGTACGGGAGGTCGGTGTACGGTCCGGACGCGGCGGAGTACTCTATCGAGGTCTGCAAGGGGCTGATCAACAAGGCTGTGAGTACGACGTCGCAAGGCTTCACGCTGCTATCTAACTATAGTGGCCGTAGCGTTTCGTTAAGGGCGTCAGCAAGCCTATCAAGATAGCGTTCGACGAATATGGCGTCTGGGATGAGACAGTAGGGACGCCCGAGAACGGACTCGAACAGTTCTACAACCTCGCGGACGCCCTAGCCATGGCCTCCTGGCTCAACGTCTTCGTCCGCCAGGCCGACGTCGTCGACATTGCGTGCATTGCGCAGAGTGTGAACGTGATTTCCCCCCTCGTCACAAGGTGTGTTACGACCACAAGCATGAAAAACTGCGTCTCAAATCGTGGTCTATAGCGCGACTGGGTTGTTCCGGCAGACGATATATTGGCCGCTCTTTCTCTTCTCAAAGTATATGCGCGACGGCATATCCGTCAAATTGACCGTTACATCTCCTCAATTCTCTGGGGAGACCCTTCCACGCTGGATATCAAGCATCAAAGGTTTCCCGAGCGACCTCGATGTCTCGGCCGTGCTCTATGCCGACCCGAGTGCAAAAACGCGCAGCTTACGCGTCGCAGTCGTGAACCGGTCCGAAACGTCGAGCTACGACGTGCCGTTACGCGTCGCGTTTGAGCGCGTCGGCGGTCAGGTGGAAGTACATGAATTGTGGCATGCGGACGTGAAGGCGCGGAATGGATGGGAGAACGAGAACGAAGTGAGCTTAGAGTCACGTACGGTATCATGGGATGGGCGGTGGACGTTCCGCAATCATTCCTTCACCCTCCTAGTGATCCCGTTAGAATAGATGAGCCTTGTGAACGGAAGCGGGAGAATAATAGTGGTTTCGAAGCGTTCTATGCTTGCGAGGGGAGTGCCAGTACCAGCGGGGGTGGACAGAAGAGCCGTGCAGTGCTCGCCACGACGAATCCCTTCGCTCCGCATTGTCGTGCGTCGCTGCTTCGAGAGATCGGCTTCGAAGCTTCTTGCTGCGGCATCTCCGAGGGTAGCCCAAGTCCAAATAGTCCAAGTGTAAGCTCTCGAGCAGCTCCAAGAGGAAGCTCGGTGCCGTGGGCCTGTGCGTTCATAGTCGGCAGTTTGCACGGACCAGGTTCGCACTGAGGACGACTCACCGCGGAACGAAACCTTGGGACGAACCGCCGAGAGAGGCCCTAGAAGGCGATGGTGGACGAGAGTCAAGGCAGGGTTCGAGTGCGGCTGCGGCAGGCGAGACCATCAAATAGTGCGGCGCGCGGGTAGATCCCTGTCCTGCAGACTCACTTACCACCTCCCACAAATCTTATATCATGCCTAGCGAGCTCGTTGACAGTCCCCTCACGGACGTTGCCCTAGGCAGGCCCACTGCTATCCCTAGCGCAACTCGTGGCGCACTTCAGCAGATCGTCAAGCAACAAACCTCGAGCTCCAGTCGCGGATTCGGGTCCTTCTCGGACTCGCTTGGCCTTCCCGTCGACGACACAGGTCACGAATTCCTCGTGCAACTTGATATGTGGATCCCAACTATTCCTATTACCAGCGAATCGCAGAAGTCCGAGATGGCTGACTCCGCGCATTTCGACGTCAGCGGAGCCCCGTCGGCGGAGTACGACTCGGGTCGTTCTTCTACGAACCTCCTAACGCCCCTTTCCCATGCGCCAGTAGACTTCGAGCTCGAGAGCATTGAGAGCACCCTCTCCGAGTTCAAGGACGCGCCGTACATCGTTGAGAATACGTACGCAGCGTCGGCGAGTCCGAGCGAGGTGTCGCGGGGCCTGGAGACAATTGGTGCGCATCTCGTCATAGATGGCCCCCCTTCGTTCGTCCCCATCTCTTCGTGGGCGCAACCCGGCTCCGGGCAGCTGCCGTGGCAGTACTGCCGTCCTACCGCTGCAGATGTCCGGGGCCACTCCTCAGCACTCTACTATCCTGTGGGCAGTATCGCGTATCCTTGCGTTGGGGCCGAACCCGCGATGGACAACAGCTGGGGCGCGTCACAGGCGTATTTACGTACTCAGTCGCCTCACGGAGTGCTTTCGGAGGGGAGAGGGGCTCGATACTACTGCCCTACCGTGGCCATCGACCCGACGCTACTTGTACCGGGAGCTGCGTATCGCTTCGCGGGACGACCTCCCCTCAACGACCAGGAGCAACCGCAGGAGCAACATATTGATGTTGCTCCAGCAGGTGCTATTGGTCCGGAAAGCGACATGCAGGCGTCATGCGAATATCACTACCTTGAGTCTTTTCCAGAGTCGCCGTCATCTCCGACCACGAGCGACGCCAGTCATTACCCTCACCCTGACCCTAGCGAAACAACAAAGCACGTTGACAAGCCTCGCGATACTGCTTCTAATACGCCTGCCAAAACGAAGGGACCACGGAGGCAATCAACAGAGAAGGTCTTCCCCTGTCATTGGCCGGGTTGCACTAAGTGTCAGTTCGCATCGCCGTCACAGTATTCTTAGCACCAGCTCACTATATAATCAACAGCGTTTGCTCGTTCTAACAACCTCAAGGTTCACCGCGATGGCGTCCATCTTCAGAAGCGCGACAAGGTCTGCCCTTTCAATGGATGCATCAAGGCAAAGTCAGGCTTCAGCCGCAAGTACGACCTGGAATTACACATCAAGAAGCGCCACTCTAGCGGGAGCATGAAGACGAAAAAGACGCATTCTTGAGCGCAGACACAACGAGGTAAGTGCTATGCATCTCATGACATGGTATCCTGACCAAATCAGTCCAACAGCGTGTTAACTCTCTCCGGTAGCGCCTTCTTCATTTGCACGCTACGCAAGACTCTGTTTCGAGTCACTCCCGGTACGTCGTCGTTACAAGAATGGGAGGAAGAATCAATTTGCAAGAGCTTGGGAGCGGGACCACTCGTCTGAACTTAACGCGGTCTCAGAAGGTCCCCCTCGGAAGCGCCTGCACAAGTTTCTTCGTTTCTCGACGAATGAATGTTGCAACTGTTACGTCCTGCGTCTATGGTCTCTGCTTCGTGTATTGTCTTGGCTTTGTTCGAATTGCGTCGTAACGCCTCGTGTCGTCTATCATGCCACAATGTTGTACAATACTGACCGTGATTCCGTGTGCTGCTCCTGGAGTCCTCTGTCCCGTCCCGTCCCGCCATGATACTTCGTTCGCAATACACAACATCCCTGAATTGTGCCTCGGAAAGATCCTCGCATCTGCTCCTCGTGTAGAATGGCGTCATGGTAATACACCCTTTTCGCCGCCACGGATCAATGTACCAATGGTTTCTGGAGCCATGGCCAACGGCATATCGCAACTTTGGGACATCCATGTGTGGCGGGCCGAAGTGTGACGGATTGAAGGGAAAGAATTCGGGAAGCCATCGACAGGGCCATCAATAAACCTTACGGTGCCGCAGCAGTCCGAACCAGAGCGCTTCTCTAGCCTGCGGCATTCTCATACTGCGGCAGCTTCCAAACGTACATCGATAGCTATAGATGTTGTGATGAGTCAAGTTCTGCGGAAGTACCGTGCATGTGCTGTAGCAACGTCTATATTGCACGTTCCTCACGCAGCTCTAGAAGAACAAGGTATCGTGCTTCTTTGTCAATGACTTCTCGCTAGCTGCTGCGGTAAGTCGCAGTCTGCAGTGAACTCCCTTGCTGCGATGGTCTGCAGCAGCATTTAGTGTCGCTGAAGCTGCTAATACATAAGCTGACTTATCCCTGTCATCTCGGAGCCAACATCATACGCCCCGTTTACTCAGACCCCGCACCTACTGTGCTTTGCGACCAACGCCTTCCTAACCGGCATGTCCAACGCTAACCCATTCGACCTCGCTGATCTCTTGGAGACCGGACTTGTCATTCAAGACAATCCGCGTGGTCGGGGCAAAATAGGTACCCTGTTCCTTTGCCCTTTCCCTGGATGTGAAAAAGGTATGTGCTATGTTCCCCAGTGCCTCGATGTTGACTCACTAACCTTTAGCCAATGAAGAGTTCAGCGTCAAGTGGAACCTGAAGGTTCATTTCAAGTTTGTACATCTACGTGCTGGAACACGGTATGCGTGTAGCGTACTAGGCTGCGGCGGAGTGTGTACCCTTCATTCCGACTTGCCGAAGCACGTGCAGCACGAGCATCCCTCCGTGGGCCACCCTGCCGAGGAGAACGTGCAGCCAGCAGCATTCATGGATACAGATGCGTTTGAGAGGAACAACGTTCGCGCCCTTCATCTCGTCAATCCGCCGATGGATCTCCTTGTCCAGGATGCCCCTCAATCGCCTCGGCAGGCCGCGGACGCCAAACCGTTCGTTTGCCACCACGCCGATTGTAATGCAGGTACGTCTCTCAATACTACACAATCACTCAGGTGACGTCGAAATACTGACCGAATACTGGCTCAGCTCTCGCGCACACACGCAACTTGCGTCTCCATTGCACCTTAGACTTTGCTTGCAGCGCGCCTGGGTGTAGCCGGATGTACAAGCGTAATCACGACCTCCGTCGTCATATGCGTAGAAGTGAGTGATTGCTACGCGTTATATCGAGCAAAATGCTGACGGCCTCCAATTGCCTCAGGTCACGAGCGTGCGCGTGAGCGGTTGTCTGACAGCCTGAGTTAGTTCTCTTAGTCGTCCCGAGTGTCATCGATAAGTCACTGTACTATAGTTTATGAACGAGATTTCAGCACCCGAGCTGCATGGTTGGCAAATCATGATTTCATGCCGAATCTCCAAGTAGTCATGCCTCACACCCCATCTTTGATGGAAACTTGTCCGTAGGTTTTCTGTTCGGAGGACGTGGTGTACTAGTGTGACCCCAGAAGCTACGGCCCATAATGTATGTCGTGAATATCTTCCTCCCATCCTCTCCGATACATTTCAGATTTTGCACACTTCATTCTCATCCTAGATAGTACATACGTGTGACATTTGAAGAAAATCGGTGGAGGTTTGCGTGGAGCATCGCGGAATTACACGTCTGACCCCAGAAGCTACGGAAAGGCGCCCAGAGATTGTCACCGACGGTCACGGTGCCGAAGACTGCCGATTCGCTTGATAGCGACGTTGGCTGAGGCAACACTGTCGAGGCGCTCAGATTAAAAGTCAGCTTTATCTCGGTCAGTGGCTGAATGTCACGCTCGAGAGACCTCTTCCGATCCTTCGAATAATGCAACCCGGAATCCTTCGGGAACTGAATAAGAAAGTTCATTGAACATGTTAAGAACACTTTGAAAAGTTAGAGAAAGATCGGCGCTGCAGATCTTTTTATGGCCACTCACCAAGGTTAGTAAACCCCAGAAACCCTACTAAGATTGACTTGTATCGGGAGCAAATCCCTTCCGATTTCCTTCATTCTCTTTGATATTAATATTTATGAAGTACATTGTATCGTGTGTAACCCGTGCACACTTTTCGACAGGGAAATGCGGGAACTTCTAGAGGCGTGTCAGTAGCTTCTGGGGT
Organism: Dichomitus squalens LYAD-421 SS1; assembly: GCF_000275845.1. Lineage (NCBI taxonomy): Eukaryota > Fungi > Basidiomycota > Agaricomycetes > Polyporales > Polyporaceae > Dichomitus > Dichomitus squalens. Next base: position 83,991 of record NW_006766909.1, on the reverse strand, counting down.
CAGGCGCTTAATCCGTAGCTTCTGGGGTCACAAGTACCAGGTTGACACGCAGTTACGATTCTGTGCCTGATTGATAGTCTCGTGCAAGATGCCCTGAGCCATCTGTTTGTCGTCGCCAGGCCAGGAATCGCGAGGTGCTATTGCATCCTTGGGCCGTGGTCAGCAATTTCTGTTGAACCTCAAAGCCGTCAATTCGTCACGCAAGCCAGCACTCATCAGGACCCGCAGTGATCAGCCTCAGTAGAAGCCAAATACTGTATCGACGGGAAAGGCGGTATCACGTACTCGGCGCTGTCTGGCCCATTGACGGGCCGCCCAGTCCCCGCGCCTTTCAGCGAACACGACAGTCTTATCATCCCAACATGATTCCCACATGCTGCTTGTGAAAGTCCTCACGCACACGCCTGCACCTCGCGCTCGTTGTCTACTGCATGCCCATGATGGGGCACTGCGATCCGCTTCTTTGCTTCTTGTTTTATCCGCTCGAACTTGCAATATGAGGCATTCCGACGACAGTGTTCCCTGTGGTCTCTGTACTCCCGCTCCCTCTCCCCGCTAATATGCTGGGGTCCCCGCTCAGTACATTGCCCCTCCCCTTACTCTTCCTTGTCCTGCAGTATGCAGGCTTCACTCTGTGCCAAGGTTCCATAGTCACAATCGACGATTCGGATCCCAGGATCCAGTATGGCGGAGTGTGGATCCTCAATCCAGGCAGCGACCCTCAGATGAATAACTTTGATGGCACACTCACTTTCACGAATGTGTCTGGCTCAACGGCGACATTTTCATTCACGGGTATGTATCAATCCTTTTGGCGTCACTAGGCAGTCTGCTCAGTGGGGGCCATTGCAGGCTCTGCGGTAGCCGTATATGGAGCATTCGAGCCCGGGACATTCAATGTTCTGTCGTCATACGCTGTAGATGACGGTGCCGGTACGGTGTTCCAGCCTGCCACGACGAACACGCAATGGTTGTATCGTCGGCCCTTCTTTCAATCTGGCCCTATTTCCGACGGGCAACACACCCTAGTCATAACGAACCTAGGCAACCGCTTTTGGTTCGATTTCATTCAAGTCGAGGTAGACGCGGCCGATGCCTCCACGTCTACACCTATGCAGTCGCCATCGCCATCCTCCGATACGTCGTCGCAACGCAATCAGGGATCGTCCGCGACTCCAAACACGCCGACCACGAGTATGGGCGTGCGAGCTTCGGGTACCGCGCCAAGCTCTGTGAGCGCTACGACTATACATGAAAGCAGAGGTAGCACCTCTGCTAGTGCGTCGCAGCTCACCGCACTTGGTGCTCCCGGATCTTCTGCAGTTCACAACATCCCCGTGTCGACAGCGACCTCCAGTACCGCTGGTCCTGATAAACTCGGGGCTGTGAAGACAAGGATTAGATCCGACTAGAGTCAAAGCAAGATCTTCAGTCAGTAAGGAAAGACTATATTGCAGTAACCAACTGTACCTAGAGTCGAAGCAAGACTACAAAGGTTAAGTAAGTAACTACAAGTTAGAGGTAAAGGTAATGAAGTGTTGAACTTGGACTTATCCGGTCCGGACTACACGAGGCTATGCGTCTCCTAGCGCTTAGCTGTAGTCGCTTATGTAGTATGTTACCATATTTGGGACTCTCTGCTCGTGTACTATAGCTATGCTTCCGGACTCTTCTGGTACTGTCTAGGACAATCCGTACTACTCCAGAACGGTCTAGACAGGTCTATGCCTTACTCATCTCTTACTCATCCTATGGTGCGATACGTCGCAATTCTTTCACCATCATATTATTCATCGCACTATGGTACATGTGACTAACCACTCTTCGATTAGTCATGGACACTTCTCTGTAGTATATAAGGACTTCAGATTGCGTCCTCCCTCTTCAGTCTTTCCTTACTGACTGAAGAGTGAGTACTTCGTTACATCTATCTCTAACTTGTAGTTACTTACTTAACCTTTGTAGTCTTGCTTCGACTCTAGGTACAGTTGGTTACTGCAATATAGTCTTTCCTTACTG
>NW_006766909.1:74915-75801 GCF_000275845.1 Dichomitus squalens LYAD-421 SS1 | reverse complement strand
TACGGGCTACTCCAAGGCCGACCTCCCGAGACCGCTTCTACGAACACCTGGCGGACTCCATCAAGGACGAGTTGGTGCACACAGCGAGGCCCATCGCCTCTCTCGAGGACCTCATCACTGTCTCCTCAGACATCGACGTCCGCGTCCGCCAACGCCGTGCCGAACGGGATCGTCAGCGCGGACGCACCACCACCCCCACCACCGCGGCCAAGCCGGCTGTTCCGCTGCATACCACCCCCTTCACGCCGCCTGCCCGAGACCCGAACGCAATGGACATCGACGCGACCCGTACGCGCGAAGAGTTCAACCGCCTCATGCGCGGCAAGTGCTACGGTTGTGGGTCTACGGCGCACGTCAAGAAGGACGGCGGCCACGACCGGGACATCTGCGGCTACTGTCGTCGCGTAGGGCACCGCGAGACAGTGTGCATGGATAAGTTCCTGAAGAAGCCCCGCTCGCAGAAGCTTGCTGCAACGGAGGAGGGACCTGAGGAACCCCAGGTTGCAGCGTCGACGTCGACGTCCGCAGATGCTGGAGCGACCAACGCTCTCATCGTGCAGCTCATGGAGCAGCAGAAGGCCCTGGCAGACCAGCTTGCCTCCCTGCAGAAGTCTTTTTAGAGCGGGCGCGCGCGAAAGCTGCCGCGGCGGCGCCCTCTGGTACGACTACGGACTCCTCGCCTCCCCAGATCCCTGACCCCTGCCTGTACGATAGCATTAGTTCGTGTATCATCCCCGAATTAAACCCATCCAGCTCGCATTTTCGTGTCAGCGTGATACTCAAAGGCAGGAACCGTAGTGTACGTTCCGCAGCTATGATAGACAGTGGGGCAACGGCCCTTTTCATCAGCCACCGTTTCGTAAAGAAGAACAATGTCTACTTACAT
>NW_006766909.1:46604-69017 GCF_000275845.1 Dichomitus squalens LYAD-421 SS1 | reverse complement strand
GTGGTGGCGTCGGCGTCAGCGGGCAGCCAGGAAAGATTCGATTGTACCCTTCGGTGAGTCCATTCGTCGGACACGAATGCGTGACGAGATCCAATCCGGACGTTGACAAATATTGCAGCTTCCTCGGGGCAAGGGGACGCGGAATCTAGTGATATAGAGTCGTCTCTTGGGAAGTCCAAACTCACGCTGCGGAGCGAAATCTTCTCAGCCAACTCAGATACTATTGTGCACATGTCTTCCCCAGTTGACAGCCATGACAGCAGCGTTGCCCATGTCGACGTCCCTACGGAGGCTGTGGACATCGTCGATGCCGACAATCTGCGTTCCACTGGACAATCAATACCGGAGGTCGTGGAGCTAAGCGACGGGGAGAAATACGCGACGTACCCGCGAGCTCTTCCAGCAGTACCCATCGTACCACGAGAGCCTCTTAGTCCTCCATTTGTCCCTCCGCAAGGCGCGTACTACCTAGAGTACAATGGCCGCTCGTCGATGACGCCCTTGTCGCCAAGACCTGTCAGACGACGGTCCGTTGATGGAGGCGTGCGCATCGCGGGTGGGCCTTTAGAGCGACCGGGCTATCCGACTGAGGACGAGACGCGGAGCGACACAGGAACCCTGCCTCCTCTATATCAACTTTATGCGCCGTAGTTGGTTTCTTTCACACGCCGTCGCACAGCTCACAAGACATTGGTCCATAGGAAGGCTCCGTAGGGGCCTGGCCAGCGTCGTACGTACCATAGCAGCGGCCGCTGGACCTCTTATCACGCTGCCGTGAGATGACAAGTCGTATGATCATCGGTCCAATCGATCCAGGAGGGCACCTGTGATAGACGTGTGAGTGTTTTGGACAATAATTATTGTCCAGGGTCTATGACAGCGTAACTCGTGCCACCCCCTCGCCGCTTTACATCTGCTTTGTCTCTAGTAGTATATAGGTTAAGGGCTTGCAGCCCGTCCCTTCGCCCTTCGGGAGCTCGCGCTCCTCGAGCTTTCGTTTTTGCACCCGCCCTTCCGCTGCCCCATTTTTGGTTTCGCTTAGCTACGTCTCATGTATCAGGTACATTCGCCTTCCGCCGGCTTGAGCTCGGCCCACCGGTCGCGCGAGAGAGCGGTGGCGACACGGACTCGGTGGTCCCGCGCAGCTTCCGTAGCGCGCGCCCAATACCATCGTTTTCCGTCCTGCCCGAGTATAGCGTGCATAGACGCGGCATAGCCTACGTACGATGTCGCACCTAGGATTGTCGCGTGCTCGGTTCCTAGCGCTGAATGACATCTTGGATTGTGGGGAGCAAGCGGCGCTATGTAGGATAATTAGCAGGCGTACGCTTATGTACAGTACACAAGTAGAATTTTCTGCACCATGCTGGGTCGGAACAAGGGGCCGATTACTCCGCTTACAGCTTTACACTCCGCTGGCACCATCAAAAGCAAGTGCCGGACCCCAAACGACAACATTCAATATTGCGCACGCCACACGCCGGCCTTCTGTCATGGCACGGTGCAATTTTTCACCAGTCTTCTCCCGAGATCGGTGAGAAGCACAAGTATTCAGCTCTGCATGGCATGACTCACGCTGTACATCGTGAGAAGTTTTCCCTCGCCCAGACTTAGTGCTAACGGCCTTCCTGACACTACTGTATAGGGCGTTAGGATGGCATCCGCACCCTCCCAGGCACTTCGCGCGTCATGAAGTGAAATTTCAACAGTTGGTGAGCGATCTTCTTGCTTTCCTTGTTCAACATGTGGAAGCGGACGGAGAGGACGCTCGGCTGCGATCTCAATGCCCATCGTATACATATGTGCATCGTATTGATTGCCTTCTGCTGCCAGACACGCGACTACTATTGTTGCGAGCAGGTTGAACACTTCGAACTGCTGAGATGAGCTCTTCTCTGGCTACTGAACTGATGATCGCTATGAGCAAAACGAGGTGAGCTAAGGTTCGCCACGACGTATTCAGAGGGCTCGTTGCGCACCAGAGCTGACAATTCGTCGACGTACAGAGTCGAAAATGAATACCACGTCTTTGCGGGCGCCGGTGAGTCGGATCATCCTTCAAGTGTGTTCATCGTGCGCTCACACTACTTCTATAGTTTTGATATATTACGATTGGCTGCTGGTGTTCGACCGAGAAATACGATATGTCTGGCCCCGTCCCCTGTCCAGCTCCTCTGTGCTCTACATCATCATCCGCTACTTGTCCATTTTTCAAATGCTGTTGACGATCCTCGACCTGTCCTCGATTTCCGGGGAGAGTGCAAAGGTTAGCGGTCAGAGGCGACCCTCACACGTATCTTATCCTTATCAGGCGGCAAGCTGATGTCGACTTCAGAGGTACACCACCCCGAGCGCGTCCATATGCACTCATTGAATACAATCAAATGTATAGCCACGCAGTTCTGGGTTATCTCTCAGTGATTTCTGGAACCGTGATGATCATCACGACCATCGGTGAGCACAGTACGGAACGTCCGCGTACGTGGCCGGACGCTCATCTTGCAGCAGTGTTTGCAGGGCTCAGAGCCCATGCGCTTTCTCCAAGCAAGCTGTGGGCCGCAATACTAGTAGCCCTTCTAGGCATGGTGAATCCTATGACCACCCTCGTGAGTGCAGATCCTATAGTCCTTTCTCCACCGACTGAGGAAGGTCTGATGTCTGGGATGTGGCAGTATCTCAGTTTCACCGGGGGAGGCTGGACGAATCTCACACCGTCCGGCCATTACTCCGTATCGAAAGCCCCTATCGGATCATATTTTGGGTGAGCTTGTTCCCGACTCAACTCATGCAGCTCGTAATAACATGCCCCTGAAGCTGTACGTCGCGAGTTCCTTCTCTATGTTCACCGACGTATATACCGCTTGAGACTTATGACAAGTGGCAGTCGATATCGCGATGCGAACGTGTGCTCTGGCCGCCGACGCGATTGTGCTTGTCCTAACGTGGATGCGCTTTTGGCCACAGAAGGGCGAAGGGATGAGGTTTGGTCATCTGTCGATGCTGCCTGCAGTTCTCTTCTTTGGAGGCAGGTGTCTCAAATGACAGCTGATTTTGGGTCGTTGACGAGTGTGTTGGTATCAGGAACGATTTATTTTTTGTGAGCGTGTTGCCTCTTGTGTCATGCATAGGGCCCGAGAACTGAGCCTACTAGGATAATCAGCCTCCTTTTCTTCACCAATCTTGTAGGGCTGGTATTAGTCGGGCGAATAGACGTAAGCGTTGGACTGCTCCCGGCAATCGACTCTTTCGCTAACTTCTTGGACAGCTGATATACGCTACTGTTCAGTGGAACTCTGTGTAAGTCGCAACGTCTGTTTTCTTTCACCCGTACCGTGCCACGAGATAGGCCCAATTGGTTGTAGGCAGCCGCCTTTCAGCCAGGCACCGTTGACTGACACATACTGAAGGTTGTGGATCCTGGGTGACCTCACGATCGCCCTGCGCAGTCTCGTGCGCCCGCCGCTGCCTTCTGACGGATCCATTGGGGTCTCAAGGCTTGACATGTACATGTCGATGTGGTCCGTGAGCCGGACCCCGAGATGACATTTGAAAGGAACCCTCAAAGCAGGGATGCCTGTTTCCATTTCCTACCGCTAGAAGACCTCAGCCTTTCCGAGCTTGTTGACTTATCTGTTCGATAGGATCGCTGTCATCCTGACGTGCCGCTTCATCCTCGACCTACAAGAGGCAGCAGACTCGACATGGGACGAGAGTGCAACAAACAACAGCGTAGCGCTAGACGGGATGTTCTCCCTGCGTGGGACGAGAGGGACACAGATGGCCGCGGTCTTCGGGGCTGTGACATATAGTCCCTGGAGTCCCAGTGAGGAGCGGCGTCATCCTCAGGCCCAACCAGCCTTGGGACCCGTCTAGGCCACTGCTTCTGTTATGTGCAGCAGCGAACAAGATATAGGATTGGAGATTCTAGCAGAACTGCAGAGGATGAATAATGTATGAGTATAACGCCACGGTCTTGCTCTGTTGGTTGGTTTGAAGCTATATACCGCCGCGCGCGTGGATTGGCGATGCCCAGTCATTGGGTGATGGAGGGGAATGTACTTCTGGAACGGGTTTCGTTGACAATCCTCTCGACATGAAATGAAGCATCGCATGTTTCAACTTTCCTATGCATGAGCTGTGGCCGCGTAGCCTCGTAAGTAGGAGATCAACAGCGAGGCACGTGATATGAATCCTGATGAGGCGCCCATGTCTGTCTTCAAGCTTTCAAGCTTCAAGTTCCGAGGGCCGATTCGTGGGATCAGAACTTGTGACGACTTACACTATGCGCTGCAGGATCTAGACACATTGAACACACTCTTCTATGCGCAGATTCATCGAGCTTCTCCCAGCTTTTGAGATGCCCAGGCTTCCGTCACTTGGAATTGCTTTCCCCTTCGCTATCTAGAAGCAGGTGAGGTCGTGCACGTATCAAATGAGATGGCTTGTTAAACACGATGCGCGTCTGAGCAGACCTATTCGTGTCAGAAAACGCACATTTTGGGAACTCTCAAGGCCCCACAGTGAACAGCACCCGCCCGTCGCTGTTGATGCATGATGGAAATCAGAGGCATACACAAAGGAAGCCCGGAGTCTCTTAGGATTGCAATCCTGAGTCATACTCCCCGTTGCGTATCTGAGCAGCGTTTAGGCGGGAACGCTACCTCGCTGCGCTTCGTAACAAACCATTCAACGTCCTGCATACACCGTTTATAGCCCCCTGCCCACTACGACGGAATGCCCGCCGTGCCGCCTCCCGCAACTGTCTTCGTCACTGGCGTGTCCGGCTTCAGCGGTGCCTGGATCGCACGCGCCCTCCTCGAGAACGGATACGCCGTCCGCGGCGCCGTCCGCTCTGAGGAGAAGGCCGCGTATGTCGCCGACCTCTTCAAGATCCACGGCGACCGCTTTGAGTCTGTAATTGTCCCTGACATAGCCAAGGCGCGCAGACTCTCTTCAGCTCGCTGCTACCCCCTTATTGTGCATTGCTGACGCCCCTTTTTCCAGCATGATGCCTTTGATAGTCACGGTATTTTCAACGACTCGATCAGTGCTGTGGTGCACGTAGTGCGTATCCCCTTTTGTATCATCACATCTCTTTCTCAGGTGTTTATTATGATTGTCCGTACGAATGCGATAGGCCGGTGTGGCGAACTTATCCGCCACGGATGCTTTAGGTGAGACTACATACTATGCGCATCTCCTCCCACCTGTATTCACTCGTCGTCTCTGTTGGCCAGACATCATGGGGCCGAACACAGACAGCGTCTTGAACCTGCTTGAGAGCACGCTCCGACACGGGTGCGCATGGGCTGGTCCTACCTCCGCCCTCTCTGGTGACCTTCAGGTGCTAATTCAACCATCCCGCCACAGCAAGAACGTAAAGCGTTTTGTGTACATGTCGTCCGCGCAGGCGATGCTCGGTCACGAGGATCTGTTCCATGTATATACTGAGGTGCGACACAACGTCCAATCTGGTGTATGGGCGAGCTGGCTATAAATTCACCACGATTGTACGATATAGGACGACTGGGCCGAGAAGGATCTCGCACTTGTCAATGAGAAGGGCAGCGCGGCGGGCGGCCAAGCGCTTTACCGCGCGAGCAAGGTGCTTGCCGAACGCGCGGTTATCAACTTTGTCGAAGAGCATAAGAAGGAGATTGGATGGGATGCGACACGTATTGTACCTGCCTGGGTATGTTGCGCTATCATCGATCCACGACATTCTAGATTACTGACCAACACATTTTGCAGATCTTTGGGGTGCGTTTTCTTTGAGTCCTTGACTATCATGCTAAGTGCTATAAGCTCATTTCGCCTTGCAGCCTGTCATCCACGACGTATGTCTCTTCGTTGACGGTCTCGGTTAGGTCCAGTACGAATACTAACATAGACCCTGCGTTGCATCGGCAGTGGAAGGCTTTTGATGACCTCAACCTCTCCTCTAAGATCATGTACCAACACCTCACGACTCCGCGCGACGGCGACCAAGTGAACATCTATGCGTCAGACTACGTCGACGTCCGCGACGTCGCCGATGCGTTCGTCGCCGCATTGAAGGTCGAAGCCGCTGGTAATGAGCGGTTCATTCTCGATGCAGGTGCGGCGTACTGTGTTTGGTCCCCCCTTCGCCCTCTTCACGCTTTATCTTCGACGCCAACTAACGACTCTTTTCACGATGCTCTTCGCAGGCGCATACACGTTCCAGAACCTGTGTACGCACCTTTATCGGCTCTTGCCGTTGACCTCAGTAGCTCATATGTGGGTCACTCCTTATGACAGACGATGCCGTGCACGCGACGGCCCCAGACCTGCAGGGCCTTGTGCTTGGGAATCCAAGTCCACCACCGTTTTCGTTCCCTGGCGCCTTCTGCGATTCGTCCAAGGCGAAGTGCGTGCTGCAGCTGAAGCAGTTCAGGACCCTTGGGGAGTGCGCAGTGGATACTCTGAAGAGCATACAGGGGAGGCTGTAGAGAACGTCAAATTGAGTACTGCAAGAACTTCGGTGGTTTTTCGCTGTGTGTTGAGGAGGAGGGATGATTCCGAGTTGGCACTTCCGTGAACGTGTTTGTAGCTATGATCGTGAGGTGCTAATACACGGTCGTACTGATGAAACAGCCTATCATGGTATATTATAGCCCTTGGCATGGCTCCCGGTCGCACAGCGACTTTTTTCATATGTTCTGTAGAATATGAACAAGTCCGGTTTCGTGATCGTTTTCAGATTGGTATAGAGCTTGGCTGCAATGCAATGAGGATCGAACCCAGGGAGACGGTCAGCTCGGCCCGATCGGGTCAGTACAGCGGTTTTCAATTGAATTGTCGTTTGAGCGCCAACGCGAGTGCGCCGCTACAGATGCGTCCCTTGGGGAGTCGGGACCTTCGACCGACAATATCTCCTCTTCTCCTCCTCAAGATCACTCGCTTCTTTCAATAAATCACGCCTGGAGCATATCGGCACACGTTGATTCCAGTTGTGTTGCTAGATGTGCCACCCATATGGCACCAACCCCGTATTACATCCCGTGCACTCGCCTCTCGATTCAGACTCTGTTACACATTGAACAGTGTACTTCTACGGAAACCATCGAAAAGGGTGAATTTGAGTGCTATTCAGGGAATGATGCAGGAGGATTGTGATTCTCGTAGTGATAACGTTGTGCATGGGGGCGGCTGAGAGGTCGCGTCTGGTGCAACATCGGGGGTTTCTCTTTGGGCGATAGTAGACAGTGTTGTCTGTGAGTAGTATATACTATGGAAGTACTGGTGATCTTGCGGGGTATTTGGGAACATGTGTCATCACTTCAGGACTGCAGGAGGGGACAGGAAGGGTCGCCGGGCGATTGATGTGGTGGATAACTACACGCGACTGCCATTGATGACATCTGTGATTGAAGATGAACATAGGCATATAAAACGAATATACAACATGCTTTGGAGCCTAAGGATGGTGGTTTGGCGACATCCGGGGGAGTAGCATACCAGACATGTACATGTACTCTGCATAGAAGACGGGAGATGTACGGCTCAAACACTTACTGCACTCTGCATGCTCTGTAACGTCCACCAGTGACTCCTTCTGCATCTCCTTCGCTTCTCCGTGTAGTATGAGGAACAATATGCATGGTCGACAGGGGAAAATTGCTGCAGGAGTAATAGTGATATGGAGGCTGGATGTTCTACGCGCCATATCTCATAGTATGAGCAGTGCCATGCCCTGCTGGACACTTTTCTAGACAATGAAGAATCGACGTCAATATGTTGCATCGTTGAGGAGATATCGCCGTCCAACGTGCCAAAGGGGGCGCTTAGAGAAGGACCCAGTGAGCGAGATGCGAGACGGGGCTGGCGCGATATGGGTGGTACATCTAGCAACACAACTGGAATCAACGTGTACAGATATGCTCCAGGCGTGATTGATTGGAAGAAGCGAGTGATCTTGAGGAGGAGAAGAGGAGATATTGTCGGTCGAAGGTCCCCAAGGGACGCATCTGTAGCGGCGCAATCGCGTCGGCGCTCAAACGACAAGTCAATTGAAAAACCACTGTAATTTGCGGGCGCCAATGTAGCAACGTCTTTCGTCCTTTTAACTTCCAGTCCGGCAGTCCAATTGCTACCTCCATATCTTCCTCGTCTCTCTGGGTACTTCCATTTCGACCAGACTTTGGAATCCGACCAAACAACGAATATCGTGCGAGGAGGGCTTGTCATGAAGGCGAACTACAAGGTGACTCCACGTTGTCCTCTCGTTTGACGCTCATTCCCAACGCTTAACCCGTCAGTTCTCCAATCTCTGTGGGACAGTGTACAGGCAGGGAAACATCATTTTTACGCCAGACGGAAACTCAGTGTTGAGCCCGGTGGGCAACCGTGTGTCCGTGTTCGACCTCGTCAAGTGAGTACATTGCCCGCAAAGAAGCATTCTCCGTTCTCATCTTGTGTAGCAACAAGTCACATACGTTTCCCTTCGAGAACCGCAAGAACATCGCCGCTATCGCTCTGAGTCCGGATGCGAATGTCCTGCTAAGCATCGACGACGGTATGTAGTTCTTGCCGGTTTCTGGACGATCCTTCAGACCGAAAACGTAGACGGTCGCGCGTTGCTGGTCAACTTCAAAAGGGGTGTCGTCCTTCATCATTTCAACTTTCACAAGGCTGTCAAAGCGCTGAAGTTTTCGCCAGACGGAAAGTGGGTACGCAACCCTCTTCATCGGGTGGACGCCCGTCTAACAGCAGGGTGCCCCAGATATATCGCCGTCTCTCATGACACCCACGTTCAAGTCTGGCGCACGCCCAACCACCTCATCCGGGAGTTTGCCCCGTTCAACCTTCACAGGACGTATACTGGCCACCATGACGAGGTGTTGAGCATCGAGTGGTCTCCGGACTCGAAGTACGTACTTGCCAGCTTCCTCTGGGGCACACCCGCGTCTTACTAAGGAGAGCAGATGTTTCATCACTACGTCCCGCGACATGACCGCACGGCTGTTCACGCTCGATCCCCTGGAAGGTTTCCGGCCGAAGACGTTTGCAGGACACAAGGACGCAGTCTTGAACGCGTACTTTTCTAGCGATGCGAAAACGGTGAGGAGCATACGAATTCGACGTCTAGTTTCTCATCTAATCCTGCTCAATGTGAAGATATACACCGTCAGCCGAGATGGCGCAGTTTTCACCTGGAGGGCCAAGCCCAGAGAAGCGGCTTCGGACGAATCAGACGCAGACGACGACGACGACTTGCCCATTGCATCGACGTCGAACGGCACCGGCGCGCTCTACAACGAGATCGCCAACACGCGATGGGGCGTACATAAGCGTCATTACTTCAACCAGCCCGGCGGCACAAAGGTCGTGTGCAGCACCTACCATCGTGCTTCAAACCTTCTAGTCGTCGGGTTCTCCACTGGTGTTTTCGGCTTGTGGGAGATGCCTTCGTTTTCGAACATCCACACCCTCAGCATATCGCAGGAGAAAATCTCGTCGGTCGCGATCAATCCTTCAGGCGAGTGGCTCGCGTTTGGCGCGAAGAAGCTTGGACAGCTGCTTGTGTGGGAGTGGCAGTCCGAGTCGTACGTGCTCAAGCAGCAGGGTCATTTCTTCGACATGAACACGCTCGCGTACTCACCCGATGGCCAGTACATAGCCTCCGGAGGCGATGACGGCAAGGTGAAGGTTTGGAATACGACGTCCGGGTTCTGCTTCGTTACCTTCTCTGAGCACTCTGCTGCCGTCTCCGCCGTGGAGTTTACCAAACAGGGCCAAGTCCTCTTCACAGCGTCTCTCGATGGCACCGTACGTGCGTTCGATCTCATTCGTTATCGCAACTTCCGTACCTTCACATCGCCCACGCCGGTCCAGTTCTCGTGCCTTGCGGTAGACCCGAGCGGCGAGGTAGTTGCTGCGGGTTCGACAGACTCGTTCGAGGTCTTCTTGTGGTCGGTCCAGACTGGCAAGCTGCTCGACATCCTAACCGGGCATGAAGGCCCTGTCAGCTCGCTAGCGTTTTCCCCTACTGGCAACTTGCTCGCGTCTGGCTCCTGGGACAAGAGTGTGCGGGTATGGACGGTCTTTGGGCGTTCGCACGCGGTGGAGCCCTTCCAGCTGAGCGCGGACGTGCTCGCGGTCGCGTTCCGGCCTGATGGGAAGGAGCTTGCCGCCTCCAGCCTTGACGGCCAGGTCATGTTCTTCGACGTCGACCTTGGCAAGCAGACGAATCTCATTGACGGTCGACGCGATATATCCGGAGGACGGAAGGCGGACGATCGGGTCACGGCGGCCAACAGTGCTTCTGGGAAGTCCTTCAACAGCCTCGCGTACACCGCGGACGGGCAATGCATCATCGCGGGCGGGAACAGCAAGTATGTCGTGATCTACGACGTGCGCGAAGGGGTCATGGTGAAGAAGTTCCAGATCTCGCAGAACCTGAGCCTGGACGGCACCGAGGAGTTCCTCGACAGCCGCAAGCTCACCGAGGCCGGCAACATCGACCTGATCGACGACCGCGGCGACGAGAGCGACCTCGAAGACCGGATGGATACTGCGTTGCCAGGCGCGCAGCACGGCGACATGTCGAAGCGTCGGTATCGACAAGAGGCGAGGACGAAATGCGTGCGCTTCTCACCCACAGGCCGCGCGTGGGCTGCAGCGTCGACTGAGGGCCTCCTGATTTACTCCGTCGACGAGTCTATCGCATTCGACCCGTTCGACCTCGACCTCGATTTGACGCCGCAGTCGCTCCTCGCGACGCTTGCGCAGCGCGAGTACCTGAAGGCGCTTGTCATGGCGTTCCGCCTGAACGAGAAGCCGCTCGTACAGACAGTGTACGAGGCCGTGCCCCGCGCGGACATCCGGCTGCTCGTACGTAGCCTGCCGATCGTGTACGTCGGGCCGCTGCTACGGTTCGTAGCGGAGCATATGGAGCGCAGCCCGCATGTGGAGTTCGACTTGCTGTGGACGAGCGCGTTGCTTGGGGCGCATGGGCGGCATTTGAGGGATCGGTCAGGGGAGTACGCGAGCGTGCTGAGGGCGCTGCAGAAGGGGCTAGGAGACTTTGAGGAGCTTATTTCGCGACTGTAAGTACTCTGAGTTGCGCTACTGTGATGGATGCAGCGGCTCACCGAAGATTCACTTCATAGATGTTCGGACAATAGCTCGACGCTGGCCTACCTGCTTGACCAGTTGAAGGTGAAGCAGGGCAAGGACGCGGACGTGGAGATGGACGAGTCGAGCGGACATGCTATCAGCGCTTTCTGAAATTATAGAGCTCATCATCGGCGGAATGGGTGAGCTGCTTGTCGATGCGCGATGCTTGCACGATGCCTACTCCGCGCTGCAGGTCGTAAAAGTAGTGTATGGCATGGTGTATGACAGAGGAGGTGCTGCTATTGTGAAGAGTTGTTGATTTATCATTCAACGTTTGCTACATATCACTCTGCACTAGCACAGCTGATGACAATCTGGCTCCCGTACGTGCACGCGGCCTCGATTCCCTGCAATCTGGTTCGGCAGTCCTATCATCTTCTCTCTAGCACACAGACACGGCGGTTGTCCGGTGCGTGCAATGACTGGCTAGACATTTTCATTTTCAGCTGGAGTCATACTTTCGTCGTGGGTTGGCGCCACCCAGTTGTTAGACAAACATTCATCTCGGCTACAGACCGGTCGCTACTGTGTGCTCGAGAGTGTATCAAGTATGGCCAACTTTGTGATCGATGCCGCGCTATGCGCGCAGCACAAATGCTGTCATCATGTGATCGCCGCAGTCGAAAGATGACAGCATTATCAGTGTGCTGTGCTGCCTGGCTTTCTTCGTGATATCACACACTATGGCGCCCGGGACTGTGCAAAACCCACAGGGGAAAACCGAGGAAATAGTGCGGTCCGGCCAAGGAAATGGAGCAGAAAACCCTGGTCGAACACCGGTTTATGGACGAGCAAAAAGCGCGTCAAGATGACGGCTTTCCACGGTCAATCTGGCGTGGTCTCAGACAGGAGAAAAACCTCGGTTAGACAGCGGGTCGGAAGGGCGGGATTTACACCTGTAAAACATGGGAATTTGCACGGTTTCCGGGTGCCGGATCTTCGCTTGCGCCAGCTGGAAATCAATAGGGAATCACTGATGATGCAGTACAAGAGTGTAGCTAAACACGCTGCAGATTGCAGTGTTACGGTCGCATTACGGCATGCTGAGTACATAGTACAGGTAGGGATATCAATATAAACTATGCAAGTTCGAGACCCTCTGGTACTCTCAACGACCACGTCCTTTTGACCCTTGCCGCTCCTGCAGTACATCCACGCCAAAACTAAGGACACATATGGGAGTTTGGGTAGACGGAGTCAGATATTCAGGGAAGAGCAGCAAATACTCACCGGGGAGAATGCAGATATTTGAGAAGAGTGACTTACCTGATCGACATCTTTGCCAGAATGGCCAAACAACATAGCTGGACTTACCTGAGAAACTCACAACTCTGAAGATTGCGACTTACCTTATGCCGACCGTCCATCACTGGGCTCTGCCCGACGACTCTGGTACTGTATGCACACCCCAGGAACGGTGATAAAGGGGACCAATAAATGTAGACGCGACAGCAGTCATGTACCCAACGCACCCTAAGATAGTTCCATGAAAGTCAGATGTCACAAGCAACAGGAGAATGTCGATGCAGACGAGAGAATGGTCAGAATCAGAGCGACTGGCATTTGGCGCCCATGTTTAGGGCCGGCACATGCAGACTTGTTTGCGGACACCGAGAGCAACCGTGGAATAACCCCGTTCAGCTTGGCGTCTCAGGTGGTAAATCTCTACGGATGTAAAAACACGTTGCCGCCGCGGATAACTGACGGGTGATATTCAACGGTGAGATCCCATTTCCACGGTGCGACCGTTGAACGCACTTTTTGCCTTGTCGAACCGGGGGTTTTCCGGGGGCGCCAGGCCCATAGTGACACATTCTTCTCTCATCAACAAAATATAGGCCCTCTTGACGTGTCGGTGGGTTGGATTTGTCCTTGACTTCCGACTCCTTACGCTACCATTACCAGTCCGCTGTCCATTCCGAGTCGTCCCCGTGTACCATGCCTGTGACCTTCCAGGTCGCTTCTCACAAGGCAAACAGTTTCGAGCTCGACAAGAGCTATACGCCCTCGGTAGACAACATCCTGGAAGAGAGCTGCCGGCCGCAATGGAGACGATGCAAGGAGATCTTGCAGAGCTCCCTTGAGGCGGATGAAGTTCTTACGATGGTACCCTACAGCAACGGGTTTGTGCACGCCGTCCTAGATGCCTATGGAGCTCATCGTCACCTCCGGATCAGGTAAGCAACAAGTTTTTCTTGACGCAGAACTTTTTTGATGTGAGATTGCTCCTTGCACGCAGGCCCGATGATGTCTGGTTGGCTATCGTTGTGCAGCTGAATTTCTAGTATGTAGGCCAATACGCTTTGACTTACAGGATTAACTCATGCATTTGCACCGTTAACAGCATCAATGCCCATGCCGAGGAACTCCGTTCATATTTTGTTGCTCACGAGGGCAAGAAAAAATTGGTATTGCAGGCCGCCGGAGATCGCTATGCAGTTGACTATGGCAGCCTTGCTCAGACATTCACCAAGAGGATTCACGAGAACGTGCGTCTTGGCCGGTGTTCGATTGTATTCAACATATTTGACCACAGATGGACATAGGTCGTGGACGATACATTGGTGAAGTGGATCCTACCCGATTTCACCACGACTACCACAAGGGACACTACCGTATGCTCGATCGTCATAATGGCGAGCCTCAAGGAGTACGTGTCTCCATTTCCGACAAGCCCCCTTGTCCGGCTGAATCTCTCCTTCTAGATACTTCGAGTATGTGATCGACTGTATCTGCGGCATACCATCGGTCACTTTAGAAGGAGAGAAGTCCGACTGGGTGGAGATCTATCGCAGGCTCGAGCGACTCTACGACTTCGGGAAGGAACCTTCCGTTTGGGCGGAGATGCTTCGCCCTATCCTTCGCCGATTCATCAGTGCATTCGATGGCGAGCCTGACGTGGAGTTCTGGAGCCACGTCGCATATCACCACTCTGAAATGTGTGGAAGGGAAGACCTCAGCGGGTGGATCACGGCTTTCTGCGTATGGTCGCACAAGGGAGAATGGAACTCTGTGTCGCTTCCCGAGAGCACTCCGGTAAAGCCCAGCTTCGTGCTGATAGATAGCGAATCGAGGCGCAAACGCTTGAGCAAAATAATACCAAGGTTTCTGCGCAGGAACGCCAAGTCTCCCGGCCGTAGCGAAGAGGACTCTGCACAGGAGGCAAACGACAAGCCAAGTGGGAGCGTTATGATTAGACGTGAGTATTCTCAACCTCTGACTTCGCGCACTACCGTCATCCGCTCATCTCACTGCCCAGATTCATGGCGCCGGGGTAATCCGACGTATACGCTTGATAACGTTCCCTTCTCCGTGTTAGATGCGACAATGATTCCCCCAGGATACTGCGAAGTCGACGTTACAGTCAACGATAACGGTGTGAAGCTCGAGTGTATGATGGTCGCGGGGCACGTCGCCTATTCTACATCCTCTACGGCTGGAACTGAGAAGATGGACACCGTACGCCCTTCAGCCCAGTGGTTTATGTTCGAGAGAACATGAGACACGGTGAGGTAGAAGTGGCGTGTGTTGCGTATGTATGTTACGGCGAAGGCGACGTCCTATATCATACCAAATGGGCCAATGTAGAGTATGTTCTTACTTGTTGACGGACGCATCCGTCAGCATTGGAAAGGCCATCAGCTTGTACCGCTCTTTCGCAAGCGGCTAAACCGTGAGAATCGAATAGCTCAAATAAAACTCCTCCAGATCTTGCCTCCACATGAACGCTGAGACTCGAAGGCGCAGGCTCCAGCTCGTCGTCCTCTATATTTATCCCTGTTACGCCGTTCGACAGGTTCTGGACGCGGACGTGAATCACTTATTATGGGCTGGTACGGCTCGTCCCTCATAGCCCCCGAGTGAGGTTGAGACCTTGTTTGAGCCCCTCTCATTGTGTATATTTTGGCCAAAATGAGCGTAGCTAGTACTCGGATAACACCTGGCAGGACTCTAAGTCGGCTACTACTATCCAGTGAAGTACCTCGGCGTGTATGTGTGTTTGACAATGTACCGATGCCACGCTTCGGTATCTGTCTTGCTTGCCGTCTTCTATAAATATCATATTATCATGATGCATAGGCACCCTCTCACCACATTGCCCCATCCTAGCTATCTTGGAACCCTTATTCGCACATCAGATATAGCTCCACTGAGACATCACGAGTTACCGCCCCGCAAGAGTGGTGGTTCTCCCTTCAGACCCATCGCTCTACTGCAAGTGGCTCACAAATTCCCTCGGTCACTCCTGCACATACATTTTCCGATATGATTACTTCTAGTTTCGTATGGGTGTTATTGCTCCGGAAAGTAGATGCCCTTGGGCACCGTCTGCACGGTGCAAGCGATCAAGTGGATCAGGCTTCTGCTGCTTCCCTGATGTCTATGTTTCAGACATATAACGGAGACAGATGTCATTGGTGGGCTATTACCAGAAAATAGCCACTATGAGCCAGATGTTCTCTCACGGACTGGAGTATCAAAAGGGATCCATAGAATCTGAAGCTTCACGAGAGGGTATAAATGCATCTCCAGAGCTCGCTACGACTGAGTTCGCACCCATCTCACCTGTCACCTCCCTATCATGGCTACCTCCAATTCTGGCCAGCTGGCTCTCCAGTATTCACAGATGTAAGTTACATGCCTTGACTGACTGGAAGTACAAGTACTGAATACATGACGGACGCGATAGCTTGATTGACAACCGTTGTTTCTTTGCCGGGATAGGTATCTCAACTCGTTCACATCCTTTCAAGGAGTGTATGGGCTGTATCAGTGACTCGTCTGCATCTTAGTTGTATTTTTGTACGATACGATGATCACTACCGGAGAAGAGATAAGGTGTTTCTGGGGGCGCAAATTGACGGCGGCGGCTGTTCTATTCTGGATGAACAAGTACATGACCATGATATTCTTAGTCTGGGACCTTGCGAGTTACTTTAACATTTCCAATGCAGTAAGTACGATAGTTCTCTATCTCAGTGACACCTAGATACTGATTAATCCTGAAACTTCACCAGAGGTGAGCTGGAATCCGAGGCATGGTATCTTTCGGTACTATGGATACCTGCTGAAGCCGCTCTGTGTCTTTTCATTTGCAGTTGCGCTGCTTCTGCAAAGGGGACTTATGCCGTGAATTATTCCATATATCTTGTTTGGGCAGGTGGGAGTGACACATACTTCCCTTTATTTACGAGCAAATCCTGAGACTTTCCTCTCATAGCCTTCACAGCGATGCGTATTTACGCACTCCGGAAGAACATGCTTCTATCAGTCATCGCGTTCGCATTATCTGTGGTACCCTTTGGGGTCAACTTGGTAAGATCAATTCACAGCCTAAACGTTATAATCCGACGCTGAATGCCTGAGCGGTCGAATGTCAACAGGTCACTTTCCGGTTCGGGCTGACCGGAGAGGATATAGATCCGTTTGGATGTACGGAAATTGCGGGTGTACCTGTGAATCTCTCAAAGACGTCAGTCCCTGAAAAAAACATTCGAAAGGACAACCTTTGCTGAACTATATGACATGTTTTATAGATGTGAGCTACATGGACCCGCGAAGCCTCGCACGTCCCTGATCTCTGATGGGTTTAGTAACCATTGTATCTCGTTCAAGCCTGATTGCTGCAGACTGCCTCGCGATCGGTGCAACATGGCTCACACTGGTCCGCCTCCGGGTCATTGGCCACATAGGTCTACTGCAAGGCTCCCTCGCAAGCATATTACTATTGGATGGTGAGCACTCGATTGGACATGTATTTTGTGCTCGATCTCAAACACTGCTAACCATGGTGCCAAATCAGGAACAATCTACTTCCTGTATGTCTTCACACCCGTAGTACCTGAGTCTGCCAAACCTAAACCTCAATATATCTAGTCTCCTCGGCATCATCAACTGTCTACACATCGCTTTCACATTGCTTTCGGTATAGCCACCCCTGGGACTTTGTAATGTGTAGTACTAATCATGAACGTTGCAGCTGGACATAGTTCTACTGCAATCTACTAGTGGACTCGTAACCTTCACAACGCCGTATGTACTCCCGAACCAATGGTGTTCTGTTCTGACTCATCACGCGTACGAATTGTAGGATATCAGCTGTCATTCTTTCGCGCTTCCTCTTGCGTCTCCAGTCGGCTAGTCTTCGTGGTACTGGCTCCATGCCTCCGTCACAGGTTTCGTCTCCCGATAACCGCTCCATAGTATTTGAGCGAGTCGTCAGCTCACTCGGAGCCTCCATCGCTGTCGAAGACTATCTCGGACAGGATGATGGCCTCGGCGGAGATGATATTGTGGACATGCATTGAGGGAAGCCGCCTCTGACGTTGAAGAGCCACTCTAGTATAGGCATCCAGGTAAGGAAACAACACAATTGTAGTCGCATACCGGTGCAATATCTGATATATCAAGTGCTGATTGAAGCTTGATCATCCGGCCGTGCTTGCATGGGGTTCAACGAGACCCAGTGTCTTGTTGGACAGCCCGCACAATGACAATATCTCTGCAAACTGTGCTGGTATGCCTGCGTGTCATAATCACAGGCCGACAAAGGTATGCAGGGAATTGACTTGTACCATGCTCGTACAACACACCAACTACAGCGTGAATGTCTGCAAGTGATTCATGAAGTCGCCCTTGAGAGCAGATGCAATGTGTGCGCCAATATACCACGAGATCATACACCAAAAATTGGCGATACGTCGGAGGGGAGAACAATCACGTAACAAATGGACTATGTTAGTCATGATTCAGGCATGCAGACGAGATGGAGTCAGTCAGCGACAACGCTATGACTTCTAATCGCACTTGCTCTGCTCCTTGCGTGCTCGGAGCTTTCTAAGGAAGAGATCCAGGGCGACCGTAGCATATAACTGGGAGAGTCTTCCTTGGGCAACAGGAGCCCTTCTGCAAAGCACATTCAGTGACAGACGTACGTACTCGAGATGCGTATTGGTAGTTGATCACTTGTCCCATGGACTACTTGGTGAGAGGCGACCTACTGCTGATCGATGGTCGATTATCACCGGCATGAGTGTGATGGGCCACGTGTAGCCGTCGGCATCGGCGCCGTGCAGTCGAATTGGGAGGCAGGCGCCCGAGGTGCACAGCGACGCTCAGTCGTCCGGGCAACGACTCCTGGTTCTGCTTCAACGCGTCCAACGCAAGTCTGGCCCATGGGGTTCGGCTCCCTCGCCGTTTTCTCTGCCCAGCCCTTTGCTTACGCCCTAGAGCTGCTTAGTATTACTCTGTCTGCAGCATAGTAAAGACTCCTCAGAAGTGCTCCACCAAGGTGAGCTCTCCCGGTACCAATGATAGTAGTAGCCTGGCAGTTAGTTAATGAACCACCTCTGTATGAGCTCACTTATTCATGCAGGGTGGCCTATCTAGAGAAGATGTTAGCGTAGCAGACCCATTGTTGGCCAACGGCCTCGACAATGCACTGCTCTTCTTCTGCATCAGGTCGTTGTTGGTTTCGGGTCTGCGAATCATGTGATGTAGAGAATTACTTTGACTACATGTAAGGAGAACAATGGACGACGTGGCCACGTACTTCACCTCGAGGCTGCTGCCGCACAATCTCAATGGCACAGACGTCAAGTCAGAAGCGCCCATGCCACTCCGATGCATCCGGTGCCACTCGCCCATATATATCAGACCAATCTTGGATAGGGAAGTCATATTTATGCCTTGCCCCACTTCATACAGCTGCTCTCGTTAAAGATGAGGCATCCTGGACGTGTAAGTCATCCCTATCACCTTGCTTTGCGCGTACGGTGCTTATTTCGGCTTGATAGATTCACAACCGTATACGCTCTGATCTCCCTCCCGATCTACCTGCGGAGCGTGCGGCCACGCCAGCTCGTTTTTCCTGGCCTCTCGTTATTGACGTATTCTTGGAATACGACGACAAGGAGCTGCTCATGGCGCTCGGGTGCCTCTGTCGTCCCTTCCGCGAGCGCACTCGCGCCGCGCTCTTCCGTAGTATTCACATCGACGTCTGTCCCACGCAGGAGAGCAAGTCGCGTGACCTGACATATCTGTCTCGACTCTTGAGCAAGCGGTGGAGGAACGTGCGGAGCATCGGGGACTGGATAGACTTCCTCCGCAAGCGGCCTTGGGCGCAAGCAGCAATCACGGATGTTACGATCAGTGGTAGACCCTGGTTGCAGAAGTGGCCTACTTCAAGCAATTCAGTTGCCCCAGGACCTGCGTACAATGGTGGCGGCATACGAGCGAGGCTCCGTAGCTTGTCTCTGTCGAGGAACAACGCCGCTTCGGACCCGTCGCAGTGGGAATACGTCCCACCACAGTTCTCCATCCACCTCCTCTCCTACCTCCTCACCGTCGTCAGAGGCATCAAAGTATTATCGCTAGACACCCTCACGTTCGACAACAATATGCATTCCTGGGTAGCGGATTCAATTCCGCGTCTCTCGGACGTAACCGCACTGACGACCCTCTCCATCTCGAGATGCGTGTCTACTACGCGTGGCCACCTTATCGATGCTCTTTTCATCTTTCCCTTCATTGAGGAGCTGTCGGTGTCGTACCCTGGTCCGCAAGACGGCGTGCCTATGCTCGCAGACGACGCGCAGGTTTCCGCGGCCAACGTCGCGTTAGAACTCGCACGGCGACGGGTGGTGCCCCGAATCTTGAAGTTGTCTCTGAACAGCCTGGATTTGGAGAGGAGTGAGGCGCGCATCGCGGCGCTCAAGGACTTTATCTGGTTTGCGCACGGCCAGGACAACAGGAGCCTGTCTGCGGTGCGGCTGCGCGCGCGGACATGGTCAGAAGCGAGGCATCTTGGGACGTTCCTTTCCCGCGGTGAATTTGCGAGTCCTGTGACAAGCTTGGAATTGGACGTCTCGCAGATGCTCTTCAGTCCAGGTGAGTCGCTTGCGCTGTGACGTGCTTGTACGTCCCACCTTGCGTTCTTTTTTCCTCCCAATCTTGTGTCGTTCTGACGCTGCTTGTAGTTGACCCGTTTCGGACATGGGCCGAGCTCGGGCTCGGCGCGACGGAAAATCTGAGGGATATCGTGCTCTGGCTGGAAATTCCGCCCAGCTATGACCGAAAGCTTTCTCCGCTGGGCCCAGAAGGTCTGTTCGACAAGGTCTTGCATCTCCACGCCGACCTCTTCGAGTCCTTCGCGAGCAGATGGAGCGAGGTGCGTGAAGTTACGTTCCGTGTCTCGTTCCCACGCGCGGAGATCGGAAACGCCTTCTTCGCGGCCCTTGGTCATCGGAAGCGCGGCCCATGGAGACGCTTCCGCAACAAATTCACCAGGATGGGGGCGCTCCAGGAGGTGCACTTCAGGTTTACCGTACCGCGGGACTTTCCTGACGCTCAGACATTGAAACGGAGGTTGTGGGACGCTACAGGGGAGGTGTTAGGTCTGACGAGCCGCAAGAAGGTCCTCACTCTTATTCTACCTCTTGTTGAGGTCATGTCGTGACATATCTGCTTTTGAGTACCTGTTCGACGTACATTCCAGTTGCGTAAGTCAGCGTATGATGATACTATCCTCTATTGTACCATCTCTAGTAGTCCATTTCCCGTGGTATAACACTTGACCATAGTATTTTTTTTCTATTATCAATGCGTCACCCCGCTCGCGGGCATTCCAGAAGACTTGTACGGGGTCATTCAGTGCAGCGGCCCTGGGATACGCGATCACGTGGGCACCCGCGCGACGTGCGCGGTGGCGCGTGAGAAAGCGAGGATAGACAATGACGTCGAACACGGTCTCATTGCTTCCCATCACCACGACCTGCTCCTATATAACATACCATGGGGTCTGCCCAGGTTCCTTTCTTCGACTTCGTTCTTGCTCACACTTTATATCTGCTTGTCTTGAAATCCCATCGAGCAGCATGGCCCACTCTGGCGTGACAAGGAGTTATCAGCAGCTGTTACGCTCGAGAGGCAAGGTGAGCTGCTAGGCACACTCAAGTGACGGAGAACCGGTCAGGATTGACGTTTCAATCCTTACTAAGTGCTCGCAACAGGCGTCACAGCTACTGTAGCCGCCTTCGGGACCTCCTGGTACGCACAGAGGTCATACCAAGCGAAGAAGGAAGAGTCAAAATCACCTGCTGCAATTCCGACATGTACATATTCGCGTTCATTGTTACACTGCATGCATCGGATTCATTGAGCTGTCATCTCACAGGGGAGTACCGAATGACGTCGACGCAGGAACATCAGCCCCAATCGAACTCACAAGAGCCCCTCATCCACCGGACACGCGGCGATTCGATGGAGCCCGTCGGCCCGAAGGACGTTACAACACCAAAAGACCCTGCGCAGCCTGGTACGGGCCAAAGTGCCACACTGTCGAAAGTGCAGGTGAGCACGAGCACGCCAGTGGCAAGAGTCAGAAGTTGAAACAGACGACCCAGGGTAATCAGAACAAGGGGGAACATCAGGCTATTGAGCCTGCAGCGCAGCCCAAGAACGACAGCAAGAGCTCCGTCGCGTCAAAGGCACGTCTTGTCTCTGCTCGTTTGAGTGATTTTGGAGTTCTGATTGCTCCAGCAACTGCAGAGTTTTAAGGACGGTAATTAGGACACGGAACCTAATGACATTGTCATTGCAAGCATACCGACCATCGCGACAACCGCAAGTCGAGGCGGTAGTCTTTGGGCGTACACCACAATTTGAACGAGAATGGATCTCTACTTGTAGTCATACGCCGTATCTATATCTATATCCCGAGTCTTTGATTCAAGTTCGACCTGTATCAACATCAAGTTCTCTCGTCTCTCGAGTGTGCGCCGCGAATACACTCCGGCAAAGCTCACCAGCCGGTTGTCGGCCTCCCAAGCCGCCGTACATACCGGCTACCGAAGAAGCGCAAGGTTGATCACCCAACGAATACCTCCTATCACCTGTGGCTATCCTAGTTGAACTTTGGTACCTAAGATTTCGCGAAATGCCAAGGACAATCGTAGCGTGATATAGAGCACTCCGTATCCTAGGCATCGTAGCCACTCTTGCCCGGAACAACGCCATGCGCGGGTCCACCCTTCCCATACATCCTTCGCAGGTCTCCTGCAAGCCGATGTGGCACCTCAAATGCTGCGAAGTGACCACCTGCGTCATGCTCAGACTCGAACACCAATTTGCCAAGGGTTTGCGACCAGCTGGATAACACGTACGAAGTGAGCTAGCTAGCCATTGCTGAACGGGGATCACGGCGTACGACTTAGGAACATGAACGATCTCCGCGGGGAAGTAGGACACCCGACCGGCACAGATACCCAGCCCGGG
>NW_006766909.1:44687-45116 GCF_000275845.1 Dichomitus squalens LYAD-421 SS1 | reverse complement strand
CCTTCCAGTGCGCGATCAGCCTCTTGATGTCGGCAAGAGGAACACCATAGTCCCATCTTGCGCCCTCTAGCTGGTCTGGGAGACGCGCAAGGTCGAGCCTTCGCTGGAGGGACTCGATGTCCTCGTCGGAGACCGCGACTTGGAAGGGTTTCTCGCTATCTGAGGTGCCTGACATGAAAGGCGGATGGGGTGAGGTGGGTGAGGGGATGGTATCGGACCACGGCAATTTATCGTGAGTATATTGAGGGTATGAACTCGGCTCAACGTTCAACACTGACTGGTGGAGGTAAGCATGACGTAACTTGTCATGGTTAATTCGGATACACCTGCGTCTCTCCCAATGTAGGGTTGATGTATCTAGTTGTTTTCTGCCGTCTCTTGCCGTCGTTCCGAGATCGGGTGACGGCGTGTAGCGGTAAGAAGGAAGGT